>NC_068424.1:76301597-76324097 GCF_023373465.1 Oncorhynchus keta
TTCACTCCATCTCTCCCTCCTTCACTCCCTCTCTTTCTCCTTCACTCCCTCTCTTTCTCCTTCACTCCCTCTCTTTCTTCTTCACTCCCTCTCTCTCTCTCCTTCACTCCCTCTCTTTCTCCTTCACTCCCTCTCTCTCTGTCCTTCACCCCCTCTCTCTCCCCTTCACTCCCTCTCTTTCTCCTTCACTCCCTCTCACTCTATCCTTCACTCCCTCTCTCTCTCTCATTCACTCCCTCTCTCCTTCCCTCTCTCTCTCTCCTTCACTCCCTCTCTCTCTCCTTCACTCCCTCTCTCTCTCCTTCACTCCCTCTCGTTCTCCTTCACTCCCTCTCGCTCTCTCCTTCACTCCCTCTCTCTCTCCTTCACTCCCTCGTTCTCCTTCCCTCCCTCTCGTTCTCCTTCACTCCCTCTCTCTCTCTCCTTCACTCCCTCTCTCCTTCACTCCCTCTCTTTCTCCTTCACTCCCTCTCTCTCTCTCCTTCACTCCCTCTCGCTCTCTCCTTCACTCCATCTCTCACTCCTTCACTCCCTCTCTCTCTCTCCTTCACTCCCTCTCTCTCTCATTCACTCCTTCTCTCTCTCCTTCTCTCTCTCTCTCTCTCCTTCACTCCCTCTCGCTCTCTCCTTCACTCCCTCTCTCCTTCACTCCCTCTCTCTCTCCTTCTCTCTCTCTCTCTCTCTCTCTCTCTCCATTTCTCTCTCTGTGTGACTGGTATAATCTAGTGACAGGTTTGAGGCCTTTAACAGCAATCAGCTAGAGAATGGCAGCACTGTTACAAGGCCGAGCTGTCAGTCAGAGCACCTGCATGGGAATGGCAGTCGAGTGGCCCGACAATCAAGAACAGGACTTGAAAATGATTTTTCTCTCCACTTGTCTCAACCTGTCTGATGAAGGAGGTTAAACTCAAAGGGCAGAGAGGCTAATGTGCCCTGTATGCCTCTCAGTCATCTCTGACACCGTCTGGAGAACAGTTAAGTCCATGGCAGATCTATTTCAGAGCTCACCTGCACTGCTGGCTACTCACGTAGGAACTGCATTTAACGGCAACGTTATAATAAGGACATAAACAGCTAGTGGCAGAGCACCATATAGGGGAATGAGTTGTCATTGGAGATGAACACAGCACCAGAGGATATGCAAATAACATAGGTTTAAACTTCCTGATTATACTCACACAATCACAGTGATGACCTCATCAAAAGGCGCCTTGACTCTTAATAGATGTCTGTTAAAGTTCAAGTCTTTCTCAGAGTAACCCTCATCAGGGTCTGTCTGAAATCACAAAGAAAAGTCAACCTGTCTGTCTGTCTGTCTGTCTGTCTGTCTGTCTGTCTGTCTGTCTGTCTGTCTGAAATCACGAAGCAAAGTCAACCTGTCTGTCTGTCTGTCTGAAATCGCAAAGTCAACCTGTCTGTCTGTCTGTCCGTCCGTCCGTCCATCCACCCGCCCATCGGTCGGTCGAGCAGGGAACAGAAAAGTTGAATGACGCTATGGATAGTTGTCTCTGCCCCTCATTAAACCTCTCCTCGGTTCAGGAACTCTGACAGGGAGAGAGAAGATGAGAGGGCTCTATCACTCTCTCTCTCTGAGGCTATATATAATTAATATTAATACTAATGTATGGCTACTGATGCCTGGCCGGGACATCACAGTCTACATGACCTTAGCCCATACCTGCCTGGCTGGGACATTACAGTCTACATGACCTAAGCCCATACCTGCCTGGCTGGGACATTACAGTCTACATGACCTTAGCCCATACCTGCCTGGGACATTACAGTCTACATGACCTTAGCCCATACCTGCCTGGCTGGGACATTACAGTCTACATGACCTTAGCCCATACCTGCCTGGCTGGGACATTACAGTCTACATGACCTTAGCCCATACCTGCCTGGCTGGGACATTACAGTCTACATGACCTTAGCCCATACCTGCCTGGCTGGGACATTACAGTCTACATGACCTTAGCCCATACCTGCCTGGCTGGGACATTACAGTCTACATGACCTTAGCCCATACCTGCCTGGCTGGGACATTACAGTCTACATGACCTTAGCCCATACCTGCCTGGCTGGGACATTACAGTCTACATGACCTTAGCCCATACCTGCCTGGCTGGGACATTACAGTCTACATGACCTTAGCCCATACCTGCCTGGGACATTACAGTCTACATGACCTTAGCCCATACCTGCCTGGCTGGGACATTACAGTCTACATGACCTTAGCCCATACCTGCCTGGCTGGGACATTACAGTCTACATGACCTTAGCCCATACCTGGCTGGGACATTACAGTCTACATGACCTTAGCCCATACCTGCCTGGCTGGGACATTACAGTCTACATGACCTTAGCCCATACCTGCCTGGCTGGGACATTACAGTCTACATGACCTTAGCCCATACCTGCCTGGCTGGGACATTACAGTCTACATGACCTTAGCCCATACCTGCCTGGCTGGGACATTACAGTCTACATGACCTTAGCCCATACCTGCCCTGGGACATTACAGTCTACATGACCTTAGCCCATACCTGCCTGGCTGGGACATTACAGTCTACATGACCTTAGCCCATACCTGCCTGGCTGGGACATTACAGTCTACATGACCTTAGCCCATACCTGCCTGGCTGGGACATTACAGTCTACATGACCTTAGCCCATACCTGCCTGGCTGGGACATTACAGTCTACATGACCTTAGCCCATACCTGCCTGGCTGGGACATTACAGTCTACATGACCTTAGCCCATACCTGCCTGGCTGGGACATTACAGTCTACATGACCTTAGCCCATACCTGCCTGGCTGGGACATTACAGTCTACATGACCTTAGCCCATACCTGCCTGGGACATTACAGTCTACATGACCTTAGCCCATACCTGCCTGGCTGGGACATTACAGTCTACATGACCTTAGCCCATACCTGCCTGGCTGGGACATTACAGTCTACATGACCTTAGCCCATACCTGCCTGGGACATTACAGTCTACATGACCTTAGCCCATACCTGCCTGGCTGGGACATTACAGTCTACATGACCTTAGCCCATACCTGCCTGGCTGGGACATTACAGTCTACATGACCTTAGCCCATACCTGCCTGGGACATTACAGTCTACATGACCTTAGCCCATACCTGCCTGGCTGGGACATTACAGTCTACATGACCTTAGCCCATACCTGCCTGGCTGGGACATTACAGTCTACATGACCTTAGCCCATACCTGCCTGGCTGGGACATTACAGTCTACATGACCTTAGCCCATACCTGCCTGGGACATTACAGTCTACATGACCTTAGCCCATACCTGCCCTGGCTGGGACATTACAGTCTACATGACCTTAGCCCATACCTGCCTGGCTGGGACATTACAGTCTACATGACCTTAGCCCATACCTGCCCTGGGACATTACAGTCTACATGACCTTAGCCCATACCTGCCTGGCTGGGACATTACAGTCTACATGACCTTAGCCCATACCTGCCTGGCTGGGACATTACAGTCTACATGACCTTAGCCCATACCTGCCTGGGACATTACAGTCTACATGACCTTAGCCCATACCTGCCTGGGACATTACAGTCTACATGACCTTAGCCCATACCTGCCTGGCTGGGACATTACAGTCTACATGACCTTAGCCCATACCTGCCTGGCTGGGACATTACAGTCTACATGACCTTAGCCCATACCTGCCTGGGACATTACAGTCTACATGACCTTAGCCCATACCTGCCTGGCTGGGACATTACAGTCTACATGACCTTAGCCCATACCTGCCTGGGACATTACAGTCTACATGACCTTAGCCCATACCTGCCCTGGGACATTACAGTCTACATGACCTTAGCCCATACCTGCCTGGCTGGGACATTACAGTCTACATGACCTTAGCCCATACCTGCCTGGCTGGGACATTACACCTGCCTGGCTGGGACATTACAGTCGACATGACCTTAGCCCATACCTGCCTGGGACATTACAGTCTACATGACCTTAGCCCATACCTGCCTGGCTGGGACATTACAGTCTACATGACCTTAGCCCATACCTGCCTGGGACATTACAGTCTACATGACCTTAGCCCATACCTGCCTGGCTGGGACATTACAGTCTACATGACCTTAGCCCATACCTGCCTGGGACATTACAGTCTACATGACCTTAGCCCATACCTGCCTGGGACATTACAGTCTACATGACCTTAGCCCATACCTGCCTGGCTGGGACATTACAGTCTACATGACCTTAGCCCATACCTGCCTGGGACATTACAGTCTACATGACCTTAGCCCATACCTGCCTGGCTGGGACATTACAGTCTACATGACCTTAGCCCATACCTGCCTGGGACATTACAGTGCAACAGCCAGTGGTGGAATAACTAAGGATGGTCATCTGTTTTATGGTCAACGCTCGATGACGCCCTGGTCACTGCAAGTTACTGAAGCATGACAAACATGCTCAATTCAGCCACTTCTGACTATCCTTGGTCTACACCTTTGTAGAAGATTTCTTCAGCCCATTGTGATGGATCACAGTCTATATGTTTTAAAACCTGCCTCATTAAAGTCTACATGACTGACAGAGATGGCTGGGACATTAATCACATGACTTAGCCCATACCTGCCTGGGACATTACAGACTACATGACCTGGTCAGTACCTGCCTGGCTGGGACATTAGAGACAGTGACCTTAGCCCATACCTGCCTGGGACATAGAGACAGTGTCCTGCCTGGCTGAGACATTAGAGACAGTAGCCCATACCTGCCTGGGACATAGAGACAGTGACCTTAGCCCATACCTGCCTTGGACATACAGTTTACATGACCTTAGCCCTACCTGCCTGGCTGGGACATAGAGACATGTGCCCATACCTGCCTGGGACATTAGAGACAGTGACCTCATCTGGTGAGACATTACAGACATGGGTCCCATACCTGGTGGGACATAGAGACAGTGACCTAGCCCATACCTGCCTGGGACATAGAGACAGTGACCTAGCCCATACCTGCCTGGGACATTACAGACAGTGCCCATACCTGCCTGGAGACATACAGACATGACCTTGTCATACCTGCCTGGCTGAGACATTACAGTCTACATGACCTTAGCCCATACCTGCCTGGGACATAGAGACATGTGTAGCTCATACCTGCCTGGGACATTACAGACATGTGTCCATACATCTGGCTGAGACATAGAGACAGTGTCCATACCTGCCTGGCTGGGACATTACAGACATGGGTAGCCCATACCTGCCTGAGACATAGAGACAGTGTTCCCATACCTGCCTGGGACATTAGAGACATGACCTTAGCCCATACCTGCCTGGCTGGGACATTAGAGACAGTGACCTAGCCCATACCTGCCTGGGACATAGAGACAGGGTCCTACCTGCCTGGTGAGACATACAGACATGTTCCCATACCTGGTGGGACATAGAGACAGTGCCCATACCTGCCTGGCTGGGACATACAGACATGACCTTAGCCCATCTGCCTGAGACATAGAGACAGTGTCCTACCTGCCTGGTGGGACATTAGAGACAGGGTACCTGCCTGGCTGAGACATAGAGACAGTGTTCTCATACCTGGTGAGACATAGAGACAGTGTCCTACCTGCCTGGTGGGACATTACAGACATGACCTTGCCCATACCTGCCTGGGACATAGAGACAGGGTCCTACCTGCCTGGTGAGACATAGAGACAGTGTTCCCATACCTGCCTGGGAGACATAGAGACAGTGTCCCATACCTGCCTGAGACATAGAGACAGTGGTCTCTTAGCCCATGGGACCTGCCTGACCAGGACTGTTGAGACATGACCTAGTGGTCTCTGCCCTGGGACTGTCTGACCAGGCCTGGCTGAGACATAGAGACAGTGGTCTCTGCCCATACCCCTGGGACTGTCTGATCAGGACTGGTGAGACATAGAGATAGTGGTCTCTGTAGCCCTGGGACTGCCTGATCAGGACTTGAGACATAGAGATAGTGGTCTCTGTAGCCTGGGACTGTCTGATCAGGACTGGTGAGACATAGAGACATTACAGTCTCTGAGTCTGGGTCTGTCTGACCAGGACTGGTGGGACATACAGACAGTGGTCTCTGTAGTCTGGGTCTGTCTGACCAGGACTGGTGAGACATAGAGACAGTGGTCTCTGTACCCTGGGACTGTCTGACCAGGACTTATGAGACATAGAGACAGTGGTTTCTGTACCCTGGGACTGTCTGACCAGGACTGGTGAGACATAGAGACTGGTGGTCTCTGTAGTCTGGGACTGTCTGACCAGGACTGCCTGAGACATAGAGACAGTGGTCTCTGACCTTAGACTGTCTGGCCAGGACTGAGACATTAGAGACAGTGGTCTTAGCCCATACCTGCCTGGGACTGTCTGGCCAGGACTGGTGAGACATAGAGACAGTGGTCTCTGACCCTGGGACTGTCTGGCCAGGACTGGTGACATTAGAGACAGTGGTCCTGTGCCCTGGGGCTGCCTGACCTGGGACATTAGTGAGACATAGACCTTAGCCCATACCAGTGCCTGGGACATTACAGTCTACATGGCCCACTGCCTCTGGGACCAGTCTACATGGACTGGCCTGGGACATAGAGACAGTGGTCTCTTAGCCCTGGGACTGTCTGACCAGGACTGGTGAGACATAGAGACAGTGGTCTAGCCCTCTACCTGCCTGGGGCTGTCTGACCAGGACTGCCTGAGACATTAGAGACATGTGGTCATACCTGCCTGGCTGGGACATTGTCTGACCAGGACTGGCCCATACCTAGAGACATTGGTCTCATGAGTCTGGGACTGTCTGGCCAGGACTGGTGAGACATAGAGACAGTGGTCTCCATACCTGTCTGGGTCTGTCTGACCAGGAGTGGTGGGACATAAGACAGTGGTCTCTGTTTTCTGGTCTGTCTGACGCCCTGGACTGGTGGGACATGACAGACAGTGGTCTCTTAGTCTGGGTCTGTCTGACCAGGACTGGTGAGACATAGAGACAGTGGTCTCTGTGATGGTCTGGGACTGTCTCTCCAGGACTGGTGAGACAGAGACAGTGGTCTCAGTCTGGGACTGTCTGACCAGGACTGGTGAGACATGAGACAGTGGTCTCTGTCCCTGGGACTGTCTGGCCAGGACTGGTGAGACATAGAGACAGTGGTCTCTGTACCCTGGGACTGTCTGACCAGGACTGGTGAGACATAGAGACAGTGGTCTCTGTAGAGACACCCTGGGACTGTCTGGCCAGGATTGGTGAGACATAGAGACAGTGGTCTCTGTACCCTGGGACTGTCTGGCCAGGACTGGTGAGACATAGAGACAGTGGTCTCTGTACCCTGGGACTGTCTGGCCAGGACTGGTGAGACATAGAGACAGTGGTCTCTGTACCCTGGGACTGTCTGGCCAGGACTGGTGAGACATAGAGACAGTGGTCTCTGTACCCTGGGACTGTCTGGCCAGGACTGGTGAGACATAGAGACAGTGGTCTCTGTACCCTGGGACTGTCTGGCCAGGACTGGTGAGACATAGAGACAGTGGTCTCTGTACCCTGGGACTGTCTGGCCAGGACTGGTGAGACATAGAGACAGTGGTCTCTGTACCCTGGGACTGTCTGACCAGGACTGGTGAGACATAGAGACAGTGGTCTCTGTACCCTGGGACTGTCTGGCCAGGACTGGTGAGACATAGAGACAGTGGTCTCTGTACCCTGGGACTGTCTGGCCAGGACTGGTGAGACATAGAGACAGTGGTCTCTGTACCCTGGGACTGTCTGGCCAGTACTGGTGAGACATAGAGACAGGGTATTGTACAGTTCTCCACTTTCCAAGGCCTTTTATCTCTCTCTCTCTGTCTTTTTCTCGATCGGTTTGAATCCTTCCCACTGGGCATACACTGGTTGAATCAACGTTGTTTCCAATTCCTTTCAAATAAATTATGTTGACCAACGTGGAATAGAAGTCTGTGCTCATTGGGTTCTCTCTTTCTCTCTCTCTCTCTTTCACTCTGTATCCCTGTCTGTATGAATCTCTCTCCTCTTCATATTCTAGGCTAAGACACAGACAGGTCTTTCTTCACAGTGGGGTGGTGAGGTTTTCTCTGTCTATAATAGGCAGGTCACTGCACAGTCTGAATAATACAGCAGGAGTTTCAGCAGCTTTTCTTAAAATAGCTCCAATGGCGCTTGAAGATTCTGAACAAAAAGAAAATAATATCATGCTTTGTGTGTCGTGATGGACAGTTTGTGTTGTCACACCCTGTCTTTGTGTTTGTCTCCACCCCCCTCCAGGTGTCGCCCATCTTCCCCGTTATCCCCTGTGTATTTATACCTGTGTTTCCTGTCTGTGCCAGTTCATCTTGTTTGCCAAGTCAACCAGCAGTTTTCTCCTAGCTCCTGTTTTTTCCCAGTCTCTGTTCTTTTCTCTGGTCCTCCTGGTTCTTACCCTTGCCTGTCCTGACTCTGAGCCCGCCTGCCTGACCTTTCTGTTTGCCCCTGACCTCGTGCCTGCCTGCAGACCTGCACCGTTTTGGACTCTGACCTGGGTATGAACTGTTGCCTGTCCCCAACCTGCCTTTTGCCTACCACTTGAACTATAATAGATATCAGAGCTCAAACCATCTGCCTCCCATGTCTGCATCTGGGTCTCGCCTTGTGTCGTTATAGTACGAACCGGCCATGACTGAGACAGGAGGAGTCACCATTAAGAGACAGGAGGAGTCACCATTAAGAGACAGGAGGAGTCACCATTAAGAGACAGGAGGAGTCACCATTAAGAGACAGGAGGAGTCACCATTAAGAGACAGGAGGAGTCACCATTAAGAGACAGGAGGAGTCACCATTAAGAGACAGGATGAGTCACCATTAAGAGACAGGAGGAGTCACCATTAAGAGACAGGAGGAGTCACCATTAAGAGACAGGAGGAGTCACCATTAAGAGACAGGAGGAGTCACCATTAAGAGACAGGAGGAGTCACCATTAAGAGACAGGAGGAGTCACCATTAAGAGACAGGAGGAGTCACCATTAAGAGACAGGAGGAGTCACCATTAAGAGACAGGAGGAGTCACCATTAAGAGACAGGAGGAGTCACCATTAAGAGACAGGATGAGTCACCATTAAGAGACAGGAGGAGTCACCATTAAGAGACAGGAGGAGTCACCATTAAGAGACAGGAGGAGTCACCATTAAGAGACAGGAGGGGTCACCAGAGACAGGAGGAGTCACCATTAAGAGACAGGAGGAGTCACCATTAAGAGACAGGAGGAGTCACCATTAAGAGACAGGAGGAGTCACCATTAAGAGACAGGAGGAGTCACCATTAAGAGACAGGAGGAGTCACCATTAAGAGACAGGAGGAGTCACCATTAAGAGACAGGAGGAGTCACCATTAAGAGACAGGATGAGTCACCATTAAGAGACAGGAGGAGTCACCATTAAGAGACAGGAGGAGTCACCATTAAGAGACAGGAGGAGTCACCATTAAGATACAGGAGGGGTCACCATTAAGATACAGGAGGAGTCACCATTAAGATACAGGAGGAGTCACCATTAAGAGACATGATGAGTCACCATTAAGAGACAGGATGAGTCACCATTAAGAGACAGGATGAGCTACTTCAAAACCTGATGGAGGGGTTCTGACTTCTGGCGGAACACCACGACCTGGGGCTCAAGGTGTTAACATCTGAGACCTCCCAGCCACTCAGTAGCTTCTCTATTAATGGTGGGTTTGTTCAACCTACCCCAGCTCCCCGAGAACCCCACTTACCACCTCCGGAGCGATATGCTGGGGATCCTGGAACCTGGCAGGCGTTTCTTTCCCAATGCTCCCTCATTTTTGAGCTTCGGCCATCTTCATTCCCTTCGGATCGATCGAAGATAGCGTATCTAATTACGCAAATGTCCGGAAGGGCGCTCTCCTGTGCGATGGCTGTCTGGGAGCAAAAATCTGCCATTTGCCATAACCTGAAATATTTCATTGGGGAGGTGAGGAAGGTATTCGATACTCCGGTGCCCGGGAGAAAGACGTCCCGAAAACTTCTGAAGGTACATCAGAACTCCCGTAGTGTGGCAGACTAGAGTGTGCATTTCTGAGAAGAACTGAAGCCCCCTAGTCACACCCCGACTTAACTAAAATTGAGAATAAAAATTGTCTCTCTATGGTCAGGGTGTGACATGGGTGTGACTCCTCTCTGTTTCCATGGACATCCGAGCACTGGTTGGCCGATCCATTGGAAGAGTTACCCACAGCATTGTTCCCGTTAATCTGCGGGTATCAGGAAATCACAGTTGATCAATACAGCATCTCATTATTGATTTCCCCCCATGTTCCTGTTTTGGGATTTTCTTGGCTCCAAAAACACATCCCCGTTATCGACTGGAGCACGTGTTCAATCCTGGGATGGAGTCCGTTCTGTCATTTCCTTAACTTCTTGGTGACAGGGGGGCAGTATTGAGTAGCTTGGATGATTAAGGTGCCCAGAGTAAACTGCCTGCTACTCTGTCCCAGATGCTAATATATGCATATTATTAGTATGCATATGTAGCAGTATGATATTGTTCCCCTAGATTATCCACCAAGTTGCACACAAGGACCAATTCAAATAGGCCAGGTCAAGGGACGTTAATAATGTTGTTAATACTTTGATAATAATAATAATAATTCAGTGTATTTTTTTTATTTAATTACAGCTGCATAGCTAATGTTTTTATTTGGTGTACAAACACCTTTTCATATCAATATTGTACATACATGTGATTGTAAATGTTTTGTATATTTTGGTTTGGTCCATCGTGGGTTATCTGTATTTCCATACCCCCTTGTTGTTCTCTTTTGCCTGACCTTCTGCTAGCAGGGTGCCTGAGAGCTGTGACTGTGCAAAGGGTTGACATAACGTGTGTTGTCTCTTTGTGTGCAGGGCAAATATGAATAATCCAACAAGCAGACCTTCAGTTGTGGCAGCGTCCTAATTAAACGTACACAACGCAGAACGAACCACGCTACAAACTGATGCCGCGACCTGCCAACTGGTCAGCTCAAGCTGACCACCGGAGCTGAACATGTAGATGAGATGCGCGATCTGCGCATGTGCACTTGTTGATGGTTTGCTATAAGTGAATGTATACTGTAAATAGTGAAGGTGAAAGTAGCATATTCACTAGATAAGGGTATTGGTGTTTATTTGCATGTTTTGAGGGAATTTGTTTATTGCATTTGTTTTGTATTTGTCTGCAGTAAATTACATTGTATTTTAGTGCTCTATTGAGCCATGGAAGACTCTCAAGTTCATAAAATGAGTTATGCTGAGGATTTTAGTGTGGGTAGAGGGAGGGGTGTCCTTGCATTTACACCATTTGTACAGTCAGCTCCTGGGAGTAGAGTGTTTGCTAGTCCTGAGTTTACAAGCACTGGGAGGGGTAGGCTGTTTACTCCACCTGAACAGGGTATCCCACCTCTGTCTCTTGATGTACCATCATCCCCAGTAATAATGGGACACCTCCGAGTCAGCTTAGTGACCTTATTAAGCAGATTGGTTCAAAGATAGGAGAATCTATCAGAGCGAGTTTACTGCAGCCTGGGACTTCAAGTCTTTCTCCTGCCCATCCCCCCATCCCACCAACCCCAGCAGTTTCCCCTGTCTGAGCAATGTGGGTCAACTTTTATTGATGCGTCCAAACTGAATCTGGTTGTGAAGTCAGAGGTTAGTGTTCCACCTTTCTTTAGGGGTGATGGCTCAGATAAGTAATCTGTCCTGGAGTGGGAGGAGCTAATGGGAGTCTACCTAGAGAAGAGGGGTTACACTGGGTCTGAGAATGTTGGGGAGGTGATGTCTAGGCTCATTGGGAGGGCACGGGATGTGACCAAAGTCTGGATGTGTAACAACCCTGTTGTCACAGATGTTAAGGCAGTGTTCAGTGTTCTCAAGCAACATACTGTCTGCTCAGGTATGCCATTAGCTGATTTCTACTCAATCAAACCATATGCTAATGAGGGTCCACTAGATTTCTGGATAATCTATTTGTGCTTTTTGTGACTCCCCTCTTTGGCTGGAAAAATGGCTGTGTTTTTCTGTGAGTTGGTGGTGACCTAACATAATCGTTGGTGATGCTTTCACTGTAAAGCATTTTTGAAATCAGACACTGTGGCTGGATTAAGGAGAGTTTTATCGTTAAAATGGTGTAAAATACTTGTATGTTTGAGTAATTTTAATTGTGAGATTTTTGTTGTTTTGAATTTGGCACCCTGCAATTTAACTGGCTGTTGGCGAGGTGGGACGCTACCGTCCCACATATCCCAGAGAGGTTAAAACGGCTCAGCATTCCCGAGACATCCTCCTCAGGGCTGAAGCAAAGCCTTGGATTTCTCTGACGTCCCCCCAAGGTACCATGACCTCTTGGAGGTCTTCAGCAAGGCACAGCTACTTCTTTTCCCCTGTATCGTCCCTACGATTGTGCCATTGACCTTCTCCCAGGCACCACATCGCCTTGTGGTCGGCTATATTCTCTATCCGGCCCGGTGACTAAGACCAGGAGTATATTGAGGACTCTCTGGAAGCTGGGAGCATTCGTCCTTCTGCCTCCCCTGCCGGCGCATGTTTTTTTTGTGGAAAAGGACTAGACCCTGCATCCGTGCATTGACTACCGGGGTCTTAATGAAATAACGATCAAATCGTTACTCCTAACACTCCTCTCCTCGGCTTTCAAACCTCTCCAGGGGGCTGCTTTCTTTTCCAAGCTGGACCTTCGGAATGCCTACCACCAGATTTGGATACACAAAGGAGATGAGTGGAAGACCGCTTTCAACACTACCGGTGGACATTATAAGTACCTGGTCATGCCGTTTGGTCTCACCAATGGGCTGTCTTCCAGGCCCTGGTAAACGATGTGCTCCGGGACATGTTAAATCATTTCGTGTTCGTCTCCCTCGACGTAATCCTGTCCCCCCCATGTTCGACAAGTCCTTCAGCGCCTCCTGGAGAACCAACTATTTGTGAAAGGCAAGAAGTGCGAGTTCCACAATTCTACAATCTCCCTTTTCTGCATCTGGGTCTCGCCTTGTAACGACACAAGGCGAGACCCAGATGCAGAAAAGGGAGATTGTAGAATTGTGGAACTCGCACTTCTTGCCTTTCACAAATAGTTACTTGTTTAGTGGCGCCTTGTGTCGTTATACTTGTTGAGTGGGGTCTCCCCTTGTGTCGTTATACTTGTTGAGCGGTGTCTCGCCTTGTGTCGTTATACTTGTTGAGTGGAGTCTCGCCTTGTGTCGTTATACTTGTTGAGCGGTGTCTCGCCTTGTGTCGTTATACTTGTTGAGCGGTGTCTCGCCTTGTGTCGTTATACTTGTTGAGCGGTGTCTCGCCTTGTGTCGTTATACTTGTTGAGTGGAGTCTCGCCTTGTGTCGTTATACTTGTTGAGTGGAGTCTCGCCTTGTGTCGTTATACTTGTTGAGCGGTGTCTCGCCTTGTGTCGTTATACTTGTTGAGCGGTGTCTCACCTTGTGTCGTTATACTTGTTGAGCGGTGTCTCGCCTTGTGTCGTTATACTTGTTGAGCGGTGTCTCGCCTTGTGTCGTTATACTTGTTGAGCGGTGTCTCGCCTTGTGTCGTTATACTTGTTGAGCGGTGTCTCGCCTTGTGTCGTTATACTTGTTGAGCGGTGTCTCGCCTTGTGTCGTTATACTTGTTGAGCGGTGTCTCGCCTTGTGTCAAGTTATACTTGTTGAGCGGTGTCTCGCCTTGTGTCGTTATACTTGTTGAGCGGTGTCTCGCCTTGTGTCGTTATACTTGTTGAGCGGTGTATCGCCTTGTGTGTTATACTTGTTGAGCGGTGTCTCGCCTTGTGTGTTATACTTGTTGAGCGGTGTCTCGCCTTGTGTCGTTATACTTGTTGAGCGGTGTCTCGCCTTGTGTCGTTATACTTGTTGAGCGGTGTCTCGCCTTGTGTCGTTATACTTGTTGAGCGGTGTCTCGCCTTGTGTCGTTATACTTGTTGAGCGGTGTCTCGCCTTGTGTCGTTATACTTGTTGAGCGGTGTCTCGCCTTGTGTCGTTATACTTGTTGAGCGGTGTCTCGCCTTGTGTCGTTATACTTGTTGAGCGGTGTCTCGCCTTGTGTCGTTATACTTGTTGAGCGGTGTCTCGCCTTGTGTCGTTATACTTGTTGAGCGGTGTCTCGCCTTGTGTCGTTATACTTGTTGAGCGGTGTCTCGCCTTGTGTCGTTATACTTGTTGAGCGGTGTCTCGCCTTGTGTCGTTATACTTGTTGAGCGGTGTCTCGCCTTGTGTCGTTATACTTGTTGAGCGGTGTCTCCCCTTGTGTCGTTATACTTGTTGAGCGGTGTCTCGCCTTGTGTCATTATACTTGTTGAGCTGTGTCTCGCCTTGTGTCGTTATACTTGTTGAGCGGTGTCTCGCCTTGTGTCGTTATACTTGTTGAGCGGTGTCTCGCCTTGTGTCGTTATACTTGTTGAGCGGTGTCTCGCCTTGTGTCGTTATACTTGTTGAGCGGTGTCTCGCCTTGTGTCGTTATACTTGTTGAGCGGTGTCTCGCCTTGTGTCGTTATACTTGTTGAGCGGTGTCTCGCCTTGTGTCGTTATACTTGTTGAGCGGTGTCTCGCCTTGTGTCGTTATACTTGTTGAGCGGTGTCTCGCCTTGTGTCGTTATACTTGTTGAGCGGTGTCTCCCCTTGTGTCGTTATACTTGTTGAGCGGTGTCTCGCCTTGTGTCGTTATACTTGTTGAGCGGTGTCATCATACTTATAGCCTTCTCTCTGTTGGTATAGTTTGGCTCATTCAGTATATAGTATGTAGCCTTATGTATTTTCATTGTAATGATACCTGAACTTTTCTCCTCACATCATTGTCTAGGGATGCTGAACTGGACCTGAAATCATTCAATTGAGTGCTGACAAACAAGACAAAGGCGTGACACGCTCCTATCACGGCTGCTTATTGTTGCTTGGCAACAATCATACAACCATTGTATCGCAAGCCGAATGCCACGCTTCTTCCTCAGAATTAATCAGTGTACCTCTTGAGGATCCATGTTCATGAAGAGATTGGAGCTTCACAATATAGCTGTTATAATTTTACGGGTTTGTAGATACTGTACCAACAGATCCCTCCCTGGTGGGTGTATGACTCTGTTCCAATATAAAGGTCCAACTGTTAGAGGTGTTTCAATGGAGTCCATAACATCATACACAACTGACACATATTACTCTACAATTACTAAGAAAGTAACAGGAGGGACAGAAACTGTACTATTGTAGAAATGTAGTACATGGACTATCATGTCACTCTAGAATGTACTGCATGGATTATCATGTCACTCTAGAATGTACTGCATGGATTATCATGTCATTCTAGAATGTACTGCATGGATTATCATGTCACTCTAGAATTTACTACATGGACTATCATGTCACTCTAGAATGTACTGCATGGATTATCATGTCACTCTAGAATGTACTGCATGGATTATCATGTCATTCTAGAATGTACTGCATGGATTATCATGTCATTCTAGAATGTACTGCATGGATTATCATGTCACTCTAGAATGTACTGCATGGATTATCATGTCATTCTAGAATGTACTGCATGGATTATCATGTCATTCTAGAATGTACTGCATGGATTATCATGTCATTCTAGAATGTACTGCATGGATTATCATGTCACTCTAGAATGTACTGCATGGATTATCATGTCATTCTAGAATGTACTGCATGGATTATCATGTCATTCTAGAATGTACTGCATGGATTATCATGTCACTCTAGAATGTACTGCATGGATTATCATGTCATTCTAGAATGTACTGCATGGATTATCATGTCATTCTAGAATGTACTGCATGGATTATCATGTCATTCTAGAATGTACTGCATGGATTATCATGTCATTCTAGAATGTACTGCATGGATTATCATGTCATTCTAGAATCCCAGTGTTGTAAAAGGAATGATCTGATTTGATGGTGAGTATCCTTACACTCACTCCTTCTAGAGCAGATTAGATCCAATTATTTCATTAACATACTTGCTGAAGTTCAACGAAGTTCGCATCACGAGAAGCTTTCAACAGACTGTAGCACAACATAATAATCAATGCTGTATATCCATGCATTAGATAACAAACTTCAACGAAGACCAAAGTTATTCCAAATGAAACATTTCAGAATACAATTTAAACTGTCCCAGCAACCCTTTCCATTTCAATGAGCTAGAAAATTACAGCTCTAGTGTTGAAGAGGATGCTGAGAGGCCATGGAACACACTAAGCACGTCCCAAATATCACCCTGTTCCCTACATAGTGCACTATTTTTGACAAGAGCCCTATGGACCATGATCAAAAGTAGTGCACTATATAGGGAATAGGGTGCCATTTAAGACACATTCACAGTTACCCCTTCAGCACAATCATATGTCACAAAAGCAACATAGCAAACATACGATAAACCATTTCCTCATTACGAAACATGAGGAAGATAATTGAAAATGTTTCCAAGTGCAAGTTGAATATTAAAGTGATATTTCTGTGTGTATTCTACTACTGGGACTAATTCAGAAACACCTGGGGGGGGGCGCCGTCTGTCTCAAACTAAATTGGTTTACTAAAGTGTGTGTGTGTGTGTTTTGGCAAATATGAGATTCGTGGCCTTTTTGCTGTGATTTAAAACAATGAACTTTACCTGTTGCTCCTGGAAATGAAAGTACAGAACTTACTGTTGTCGCAGAAAAAGGCAAATAATAGTTACAGTATATTGACAATGGTTTGTGTCCATTAATTCGCTGTATTGAAAGTACTATCAAAGTGTGTATGAAGTCCAAGAGATGTAATGACTCTAATCCAATCTATCTCAACACGATGATGCATCTTTCTCTCTGCAGGAGAATATTTGCTTGTTGTGAGTTATGATTTCCAAACAGAACTTGTTGCATCCCAAATGGCACCCTATTGGCCCTGTAGTCCAGTATGTAGGGACTAGAGTGCCATTTGGAATGCATTCCCCGACTGTTGTGTGACGATGTAATCAACAGCCTCAAATGATTTCTTTTCTTGTCTCCTTTGACAAATTCTTGCAATAATTCTTTATGTTCGATCAGAGAATACACAAAAAATGACTGAAGTTCCTCTCATTCCAACCCTGATTTAGTTTTACATAACTTTAAAGGGGCAATCCAGGATTAGAAGAAAAAAATTACAATATATTTGATTTAAATCAGAAAATATTGATGTACCAAACACAGATTGCCCCTTTAACTCTGATTTGTGTCACATGACTTTAAATTGGCAGTTCTGCTTCTGATTGAATCAGCCTTGTTATTTCCATTCAGGAGAATTGATCTGTCGTCGTGATTTAGCCTGGTCAATTACTGACTTGTTGGACCAATTCCATCCACATTGTCATGTTTGAATTGGTTTTTGATAAACAATTAAGTTGTGTGTAAAATAAAATACATACAATGCAGTGCTTTCATATACAAATCAAACCTATTGATGACAAATACATGCAAAGCATTCAATCTTTAGGGACATAATGTTACAGGGGGAATTCTTGACAACTTCCCCTTTATTTCTTAACACACACACACACACGCACGCACACACACACACACACACACGCACGCACGCACGCACGCACGCACGCACGCACACACACACACACACACACACACACACACACACACACACACACACACACACACACACACACACACACACACACACGTCCAGGTTACCCACGTCCAGGCTCCTCCCAGTCAACAGTTTGATTTGAGGGTTGATAGGTGCTGATATCTGGCTTTAGAGAGGAGGCATTTTCTCTCCTCTCTCGTTCTCTTACACTCTCACCATGTTGTCTGTCTTACATACCTCCTTGTCTACACATTTTCTTGTTGGGTTTCCTGGCACATTCCTTGGATATTCTTTTGACTGTAAAATGAATAAAAAAACTACAAAATAACAGAAGGCTGGAAAAGACCTGGAAGGTGACATGCAACAACTCCCCCCAAATCCCCCATTCCTCCCCATCCCTCCCTCCCTCCCTCCCTCCCTCCCTCCCTCCCTCCCTCCCTCATCAACAACAACGACAGAGGGTCTGTCCACAGAGTAACTGGGGGTGTTTCTGCAGAAATATTCCAAAATAGTGGAATTAATTTGCTGCACGTCGGAACACAAGAAGCCCATATTCACATGCACTTCTATATAAGACCCCTTACCACCACACAGTAGCTTTCCTCAAATCAATGCCTGTTCCAGCACACTGAAAACAGTATTTGCTGTTCAAATTACAATGAAATTGTATGCAATATTTTGTATCATTATGATACTGGGACAACTTACCATTTCAAGCTTTGCTGTGTGGGTCTTAATGGATTGAAATGTACAGCACCAGTCAATAGTTTAGACACACCTACTCTTTCAAGGGTTTTTCGTTATTTTTACTATTTTCTACATCAAAACTATAAATTAAACACATATGGAATCATGAATTATCTCCTGAACATTTAAACATTTGATGATCTAGTTCCGTTGGTGGAGTTTAAACACTTGATCTATTGTATATATCACAGAAGAGTGTAATTGTCTTTAGGACAGCTGTTTTTTTCATCAAGACTTTCGTGTTTTTTAACGTAATATGTAATTGTTGTACTGTATGTGTGTCTATAGTTGTGTTTAATATTGTGTTAGTGTATGTAAGTTGTTATGTCTGACACGTTGTTCCCCCTGCTGCTATTGGACCAAGTCTCTCTTGAAAAGAGATGTTCTCAATCTCAATGAGAAATGCTTGTATAAATAAAGGTTAAATATATATATTTTTTAAATGTAGTATCCAAAAAAGTGTTAAACAAATCAAAATATATTTTATATTTGAGATTCTTCAAAGTATACACCCTTGATGACATCTTTGCACACTTTAGGCATTCCCTCAACCAGCTTCATGAGGAAGTCACCAGGAATGGATTTCAATTGTTAAAAGTTCATTTGTGGAATTTATTTCCTTCTAAATGTGTTCGAGCCAATCAGCTGTGTTGGGACAAGGTAGGGGTGGTATACAGAAGATCGCCCTATTTGTTAAAGGACCAAGTCCAGATTATGCCAAGATCAGTTTTGCAGTTGCAAAAACCATAAAGCGCTATGATAAAACTGGCTCTCATGAGGACTGCCACAGGAAAGGAAGGCCCAGAGTTACCTCTGCTGCAGAGGATAAATTCATTAGAGTTAACTGCACCTCAGATTGCAGCCCAAATAAATGCTTCACAGAGTTCAAGTAATAGACCCATCTCAACATCATCTGTTCAGAGGAGACTGCATGAATCAGGCCTTCATGGTCATATAGATGCAAATAAAACACAACTAAAGTACACCAATAATAAGAAGAGACTTGCTTGGGCCAAGAAATTAACATTAGACCGGTGGAAATCTGTCCTGTGGTCTGATGAGTCCAAATTTGAGATTTCTGGTTCCAACTGCCGTGTCTTTGTGAGACGCAGAGTAGGTGAACATATGATCTCCGCATGTGTGGTTTCCACTGTGAAGCATGGAGGAGGTGGTGTGATGATGCGGGAATGCTATGCTGGTGACACTATCGTTGATTTATTTTGAATTAAAGGTACATTTAACCAGAATGGCTACCACAGTATTCTGCAGCGATACGCCATCTAAAAATTACAGTTTTCATACTGTAGCAAATCATGTTTCTCAGTACTCTCTCATCTGTTTCTGTGGGACTGAGTTAGGCTTCTGGTGGTTGATTTATGATGACTTGGTGATAAAACCTACAGCTTGCATTCTATAGAATGAGTTGGTACTTGTATACGGTGAGGTACCAGGGAGGAGATGTTTCTGGACGGCTGATGGGAGGAACCTTGTCTTAGGGGCCTGGGCCTGGTTTCTGTACAATTGGAACAGTCTTCACAGTAAATGCTATCTGGCCGGGGGATACTCCTTCCTCACATATAAATCCTAACCTTTTGACGTATTCCAGATGTCTTAACTACAAAAGACTGTGGCTCAGTTGTGCTCATTGAGCTCTCGGCATCACACTTCAGAGTGTGGGATCGACCAGCTTTATTATTTCAATAATTAATCAATATTAAATCAAGATGATTTTTTGAAGAAATAAGTCTCTCTCACTTGATTAGAATATTCCACGACACCTCCTCCCAGCTGTCAAATGCACTGAGGCTAGGTAACACCACCGATAAATCCACCATAATCGAGAATTTCAATAAGCATTTCTCTACGGCTGGCCATGCTTTCCTCCTGGCTACCCCTACCCCGGCCAACAGCACTGCACCCCCCGCAGCTATGTGCCCAAGCCCCCCCAGCTTCTCCTTCACCCAAATCCAGATAGCAGATGTTCTGAAAGAGCTGCAAAACCTGAACCCGTACAAATCGGCTGGGCAAGACAACCTGGACCCGCTCTTTCTAAAATTATCTACCGCCATTGTTGCAACCCCTATTACAAGTCTGTTTAACCTCTCTTACGTATTGTCCGAGATCCATAAAGATTGGAAAGCTGCCGCGGTCATCCCCCTCTTCAAAGTGGGTGACACTCCAGACACAAAATTTTATAGACCTATATCCATCCTGCCCTGCCTTTCTAAACAGATCACTGACCATTTCGAATCCTACCATACCTTCTCCGCTGCAATCCGGTTTCCGAGCTGAACAATATCATATAACCTCCATCGATAAAAGACAGTACTGTGCAGAAGTCTTCATCAACCTGGCCAAGGATTTTGGGTCTGTCAATCACCGTATCCTTATCTGCAGATTCAACAGCCTTGGTTTCTCAAATGACTGCCTCGCCTGGTTCGCCAACTACTTCTCAGATAGAGTTCAGTGTGTCAAATTGGAGGGCCTGTTGTTCGGACCTCTGGCAGTCTCTATGGAGGTACCACAGGGTTCAATTCTCGGGCTGACTCTTTTCTCTGTATATATCAACAATGTCACTTTTGCTGCGGGTGATTCCCTGATCCACCTCTACGCAGACGACACCATTCTGTATACATCTGGCCCTTCTTTGGACACTGTGTTAACAAATCTCCAAACGAGCGTCAATGCCACACAACACTCCTTCTATTGCCTCCAACTGCTCTTAAACGTTAGCAAAACTAAATGAATGCTTTTCAACCGTTCGCTCCCTGCACCCGCCCGCACGACTAGCATCACCACTCTGGACGGTTCTGACTTAGAATATGTGGACAACTACAAATACCTAGGTGTCTGGCTAGACTGTAAACTCTCCTTCCAGCCTCATATTATGCATCTACAATCCAAAATAAAATCTTGAATTGGCTTCCTATTTCGCAACAAAGCTTCCTTCACTCACGATGCCAAACATACCCTCGGAAAACTGACTATCCTACCAATCCTCGACTTTGGAGATGTCATTTACAAAATAGCCTCCAACACTCTACTCAGCAAACTGGATGCAGTCTATTACAGTGCCGTCCGTTTTGTCACCAAAGCCCCATATACAACCCACCACTGCGACCTGTATGCTCTAGTCGGCTGGCCCTTGCTACCTATTCGTCGCCAGACCCACTGGCTCCAGGTCTATGCTAGGTAAAGACTTATTTTTCCCTCACTAACTTTAAACATCAGCTATCTGAGCAGCTATAAATAACCCATCCAATCTACCTACCTCATCCCCATATTGTTTTTATTTACTTTTCTGCTCTTTTGCACACCAGTATTTCTCCTTGCTCATCATCATCTGCTAATTAACACTCCAGTGTTAATTTGCTAAATTGTAATTACTTCACTACCATTGCCTATTTATTGCCTTACCTCCTCACACCATTTGCACACACTGTATATAGACTTAATTTTTTTCTATTGTGTTATTGACTGTACGCTTGTTTATTCCATGTGCAACTCTGTGCTGTTGTTTGTGTCGCACTGCTTTGCTTTATCTTGGCCAGGTCGCAGTTGTAAATGAGAACTTGTTCTCACCTCGCCTACCTGGTTAAATAAATGTGTTCTCACCTCGCCTACCTGGTTAAATAAAGGTGTTCTCACCTCGCCTACCTGGTTAAATAAAGGTGTTCTCACCTAGCCTACCTGGTTAAATAAAGGTGTTCTCACCTAGCCTACCTGGTTAAATAAAGGTGTTCTCACCTAGCCTACCTGGTTAAATAAAGGTGTTCTCACCTAGCCTACCTGGTTAAATAAAGGTGTTCTCACCTAGCCTACCTGGTTAAATAAAGGTGTTCTCACCTAGCCTACCTGGTTAAATAAAGGTGTTCTCACCTAGCCTACCTGGTTAAATAAAGGTGTTCTCACCTAGCCTACCTGGTTAAATAAAGGTGTTCTCACCTAGCCTACCTGGTTAAATAAAGGTGAAATAGAAAAAGTAAAACAAACATCCCATCTGGTTTGTGCTTATTGGGACTTGCAGGACCACGACCCAACACACCTCCAGGCTGTGTAAGGGCTATTTGACCAAGAAGGAGAGTGAT
>NC_068424.1:76329097-76364097 GCF_023373465.1 Oncorhynchus keta
GTTGTTGCACTGTTCTAAAAGTCGAGCATCAACAGCTGAATCTGAAATAAGGACAGGGAAGACATAAAATAAGGACACAGAGAGGACATGAAATAAGGACAGAGAGGACATGAAATAAGGACACAGAGAACATCAAATAAGGACACAGAGAGGACATGAAATAAGGACACAGACATGAAATAAGGACAGAGAGTACATGAAATAAGGACACAGAGGACATGAATTAAGGACACAGAGAACATGAAATAAGGACACAGAGGACATGAAATAAGGACACAGAGAGGACATGAAATAAGGACAGAGAGGACATGAAATAAGGACAGAGAGAGGACATGAAATAAGGACAGAGAGTACATGAAATAAGGACACAGAGGACATGAAATAAGGACACAGAGAGGACATGAAATAAGGACAGAGAGGACATGAAATAAGGACAGAGAGAGGACATGAAATAAGGACAGAGAGGACATGAAATAAGGACAGAGAGAGGACATGAAATAAGGACAGAGAGGACATGAAATAAGGACAGAGAGGACATGAAATAAGGACAGAGAGAGGACATGAAATAAGGACAGAGAGAGGACATGAAATAAGGACAGAGAGTAACATGAAATAAGGACACCTGTTGTTCATCAGGCTTTGAAACAGTGACAGTGGTGACATGAAATAAGGACTCCTCTGAGAGGACCTGAAATAAGGACAGAAGATGCCATGAAATGGACAGAGAGGACATGAAATAAGGACAGAGGGCATGAAATAAGGACAGGAGAGCACCATGGTGACAGAGTGAGCGTCTCATCTTTCCTTAGACTGGAAACGTGTAGCCCAAACTGTTCAGAAGTTACAGACATTTCCTTGGGAAGACAGGTTTTCCAGATGTCTCATGGTCTGACAAACACCCTCTAGCTCTGCCAACTTCCACCGCAGATGAGCAAGGGCGACAGGTGGAGGCGGGGGATACCTCTCTCCTCCGTCCTCCTCCCCTTGTTGAACACACTACCTCTCTCCTCCGTCCTCCTCCCCTTGTTGAACACCCTACCTCTCTCCTTTCAAACTGTCCCCTTGTTACAGACATTTCCCCACCTCCCCTTGGGAAGACAGGTTTTCCAGATCCTCCCCTTGACAAACCCTACCTCTCTCCTTTCTCCCCACCTCCCCCTTCCACCCCAGATGAGCACCCTAGGTGGAGGCGTTTCTACCCCCACCTCCCCCTCCTTCCCCTTGTTGAACACCTACCTCTCTCCTTTCTCCCCACCTCCCCCTCTTCCCCTTGTTGAACACCCTACCTCTCTCCTTTCTCCCCTCCTCCCCTTGTTGAACACCCTACCTCTCTCCTTTCTCCCCTCCCCACCCTCCCCTTGTTGAACACCCTACCTCCCCACCTCCCCCTCTCCCCTCCTCCATCCTCCTCCCCACCCTCCTCCCCTTGTTGAACACCCTACCTCTCTCCTTTCTCCCCACCTCCCCCCTCTTCCCCTTGTTGAACACCCTACCTCTCTCCTTTCTCCCCTCCTCCCCTTGTTGAACACCCTACCTCTCTCCTTTCTCCCCACCCCCCTCCTCCCCTTGTTGAACACCCTACCTCTCTCCTTTCTCCCCACCTCCCCCCTCCTCCCCTTGTTGAACACCCTACCTCTCTCCTTTCTCCCCACCTCCCCCCTCCTCCCCTTGTTGAACACCCTACCTCTCTCCTTTCTCCCCCGCTCCCCCCTCTTCCCCTTGTTGAACACACAAATGCTAATCCTTTGCACATGAATGCTCACTCATTCGGGAATAATAATTGCAATCAATATATATTTACACCCATGTGTCGTCGTCAGTCCGTCTGCTGAAGAGTTCATCCGAGTCTCTCTCTCACTCTCTTTCTGTTTTCCTGGATCAAAGTCTTTCATGGTTAGAATGGCTACTTCAGAGTACCATTCAGAAATGTACTCATAGCATGGATGTTTTGGCGGATGTCAGTCTTCGCATCCCAGGATTACATAATTTCTAGCTGCAGACTAGTAATTAGTAGCTAAGATTTGCTCTTATTCTGTGGGGATCGATAGTCTCAGCGTTGAACCAGTTCCAGACGTGTAGCCAACGCTCCACGTGGTATGGTTAGGAATTCAATAACTATTCGCAATCACAGCTCAATCTGTGGATTTGCTTAGTTTTGGTACTCAAACCTGTGCCACCTCAGCTTACACCATGGTACGCGTGGTCTGAAGAGGATTTCCTCAGGAGGGGCTTTTATTCCTAACAGTTAAAAGGTGGTTCTATGACGCCTGATCATGTCTGTGCTAACAGGGCCAATGTCTTAGTTAAACTTTAAAGGGAATACAATTCTCTCACATTAAAGGTTTAACATCAGATTACATGATTTCACAAATAGTTTAATCTTTACTCATTCATTTGATACTGTCACGTTCGTCGTATTGAGGAGACCAAGGCACAGCGTGATATGAATACATGGTCTATATTTAATGAAGAAATAACACGAAAACAAACTTACAAAACAACAGTGTAAACAACTGACTACTAACCACTGACCACTAACCACTAACTACTAACCACTGACCACTGACCACTAACCACTGACCACTGACCACTAACCACTGACCACTAACCACTGACCACTGACCACTAACCACTGACCACTAACCACTGACCACTGACCACTAACCACTGACCACTAACCACTGACCACTGACCACTGACCACTAACCACTGACCACTAACCACTGACTACTAACCACTGACCACTGACCACTGACCACTAACCACTGACCACTGACCACTAACCACTGACCACTGACCACTGACCACTAACCACTGACCACTGACCACTAACCACTAACCACTGACCACTGACCCTGACCACTGACCACTAACCACTGACTACTAACCACTACCCACTGACCACTGACCACTGACCACTGACCACTAACCACTGACTACTAACCACTGACTACTAACCACTGACCACTAACCACTGACTACTAACCACTGACTACTAACCACTGACTACTAACCACTGACTGCTAACCACTAAAAGCGTCTGCTAAATGGCATATATTATTTATTATTATTACTAACCACTAACCACTGACCACTGACCACTAACCACTGACTACTAACCACTGACTACTAACCACTGACTACTAACCACTGACCACTAACCACTAACCACTGACCACTAACCACTGGCCACTAACCACTGACCACTGACCACTGACTACTAACCACTGACCACTGACTACTAACCACTGACTACTAACCACTGACTACTAACCACTGACTACTAACCACTGACCACTGACCACTAACCACTGACTACTAACCACTAACCACTGACCACTAACCACTGACCACTGACCACTGACTACTAACCACTGACTACTAACCACTAACCACTGACCACTGACCACTGACCACTGACTACTGACCACTAACCACTGACCACTAACCACTGACCACTGACCACTGACTACTGACCACTAACCACTGACCACTGACCACTGACCACTAACCACTAACCACTAACCACTAACCACTGACCACTAACCACTGACTACTAACCACTGACCACTAACCACTGACCACTGACCACTAACCACTGACCACTAACCACTGACCACTAACCACTGACCACTAACCACTGACCACTAACCACTGACCACTAACCACTGACCACTAACCACTAACCACTAACCACTGACCACTAACCACTGACCACTAACCACTGACCACTACTAACCACTGACCACTAACCACTGACCACTAACCACTGACCACTAACCACTGACCACTAACCACTGACCACTAACCACTGACCACTGACCACTGACCACTGACCACTAACCACTGACCACTAACCACTGACCACTAACCACTGACCACTAACCACTGACCACTAACCACTGACCACTAACCACTGACCACTAACCACTGACTACTAACCACTAACCACTGACTACTAACCACTGACCACTAACAACTGACTACTAACCACTGACCATTGACTACTAACCACTGACTACTAACCACTGACTACTAACAACTGACTACTAACCACTGACCACTAACCACTGACCACCAACCACTGACTACTAACCACTAACCACTGACCACTAACCATTGACTACTAACCACTGACTACTAACCACTGACTACTAACCACTGACGACTAACCACTGACCACTAACCACTGACCACTGACTACTAACCACTGACTACTAACCACTGACTACTAACCACTGACTACTAACCACTGACTACTAACCACTGACGACTAACCACTGACTACTAACCACTGACCACTAACCACTAACCACTGACTACTAACCACTGACTACTAACCACTGACCACTGACTACTAACCACTGACTACTAACCACTGACCATGAACAACTTTTTTCTTTTTGAACAGGCACATGTCCAGACACACTTTACTGCACTGGAGGACCCTTTGTTCTGTTCTGCTCTCCTCCTTGTACAACAGGCACATCTCTGCAACGCAATAAAAGACACGAGCACAGAGCCAAATGTACTCTTATCCTCCCACTCCCCACATCCCTTAGAGAGAGAGAGAGAGAGAGAGAGAGGTGTTTGAGAAAGAGAGAGATAAGTGTTTGAGAGAGAGATAGAGAGAGGTGTTTGAAAGAGAGAGAGATAAGTGTTTGAGAGAGAGAGAGAGAGGTGTTTGAGAGAGAGAGAGAGAGAGGTGTTTGAGAGAGAGAGATCAGTGTTTGAGAGAGAGAGAGAGAGAGGTGTTTGAGAGAGAGAGATAGATAAGTGTTTGAGAGAGAGAGAGAGGTGTTTGAGAGAGAGAGAAGGACAGGTGTTTTAGAGAGAGAGAGAGAGAGAGAGAGGGGCAGAGGTTTTAGAGAGAGAGAGAGGGGGCAGAGGTGTTTGAGAGAGAGAGTTTGAGAGAGAGAGAGAGAGAGAGGTGTTTGAGAGAGAGAGAGAGAGAGAGAGAGGTAGTTAGAGAGATGAGAGAGAGAGAGAGAGGCAGAGGTAGTTTGAGAGAGAGAGAGGTAGTTAGAGAGATAGGGGGCAGAGGAGAGAGAGAGAGAGAGAGAGAGAGAGAGAGAGAGAGAGAGAGAGAGAGAGAGAGAGAGAGAGAGAGAGAGAGAGAGAGAGGCAGAGGTAGTTTGAGAGAGAGAGAGAGAGAGAGAGAGAGAGAGAGTGATGATGGAAAGGGAGACCTGAGGAGAGGAGCTGGGTCTTTCAACCTACTGTAAATGATAACCTTCGACTAGAGAGTGAATGGATTCTGCTACATGGGAGGAATAATGGACTGGTTGGTTTGAGAGAACCTAAATGCACTGCTATTACCTTCTCCTCTTCAACAAAGGGCTGGAGATTCTGAGCGAAACATTAGGGGCCAGTGGAAATCTCTAATGTAGAATCGAATGTAATCCCAACGAGAGTTCAATCTGACCCGAGTAGACGTAAGTATGGGTTACATATGCTACAATTACAGGTGGGCCAAGCGCATAGACTCATAATGGGAAGAGACTATACAAGGCCCACAGAGACCCCAAAGGGACACACTGTTATAGTACCTCTGATGTTCACATTCAAATGGAACACAGCAAACTATGAAAACTTAAGAGGCTATTCTCAGTGACAAACACTGACAAACAATTGAACTATTATTATTATTATTATATGTACATAAAATGTTCAATTTTACATGACATCGTTGCCTTACCTTTCGTTGTCTGACAATGTGACATTGTTGCTCTGGAACTGAAAATGCAGTGTAAATATCAGTGTTCTAGTAACCACTAGCTAGTGAGCCTGCAAGCTGAACTATTCAACAATGCGAGTAAATTATCCTCTAAAACATACTAGGTTTCCAGATTTTCATACCGTCAGACCATTTCTGTACCATACCGGTGTATACGGTATTACCCGAAAGCGCACACAAGGGCCGCTATTTCAATATTTATTTGTAGGGCTCAACGAGACCATTCTGTTTACACTGCCCCACGTAGAGGCGGCAACTCTAGCGTGTGGCCTCCGGAGGTAGTGTTCAAGACGTGAGAATGAGGCAATTTGACATTACAGTACTGTCTCTCCTGAATCCATTCCTCTTAAATTCTCTCAATATTATCATCAATGAGAGTGGCCCCATAATCAACCATTATGTATCTCTGTACCCCCATCTGTGTCATCACCATTCTATCCATTCTGTAACAGATCCATACCATTCTATCCATTCTGTACCAGATCCATACCATTCTATCCATTCTGTAACAGATCCATACCATTCTATCCATTCTGTACCAGATCCATACCATTCTATCCATTCTGTAACAGATCCATACCATTCTATCCATTCTGTAACAGATCCATACCATTCTATCCATTCTGTAACAGATCCATACCATTCTATCCATTCTGTAACAGATCCACACCATTCTATCCATTCTGTAACAGATCCATACCATTCTATCCATTCTGTAACAGATCCATACCATTCTATCCAATCTGTACCAGATCCATACCATTCTATCCATTCTGTAACAGATCCATACTATTCTATCCAATCTGTACCAGATCCATACCATTCTATCCATTCTGTACCAGATCCATACCATTCTATCCATTCTGTACCAGATCCATACCATTCTATCCAATCTGTACCAGATCCATACCATTCTATCCATTCTGTAACAGATCCATACCATTCTATCCATTCTGTAACAGATCCATACCATTCTATCCATTCTGTACCAGATCCATACCATTCTATCCATTCTGTAACAGATCCATACTATTCTATCCACTCTGTACCAGATCCATACCATTCTATCCATTCTGTAACAGATCCATACCATTCTATCCATTCTGTAACAGATCCATACCATTCTATCCACTCTGTAACAGATCCATACTATTCTATCCACTCTGTACCAGATCCATACCATTCTATCCATTCTGTACCAGATCCATACTATTCTATCCACTCTGTACCAGATCCATACCATTCTATCCACTCTGTACCAGATCCATACTATTCTATCCACTCTGTACCAGATCCATACCATTCTATCCATTCTGTACCAGATCCATACTATTCTATCCACTCTGTACCAGATCCATACCATTCTATCCATTCTGTACCAGATCCATACCATTCTATCCATTCTGTAACAGATCCATACCATTCTATCCATTCTGTACCAGATCCATACCATTCTATCCATTCTGTACCAGATCCATACCATTCTATCCATTCTGTAACAGATCCATACTATTCTATCCACTCTGTACCAGATCCATACCATTCTATCCAATCTGTACCAGATCCATACTATTCTATCCACTCTGTACCAGATCCATACCATTCTATCCATTCTGTACCAGATCCATACCATTCTATCCATTCTGTAACAGATCCATACCATTCTATCCATTCTGTAACAGATCCATACTATTCTATCCACTCTGTACCAGATCCATACCATTCTATCCATTCTGTACCAGATCCATACTATTCTATCCACTCTGTACCAGATCCATACCATTCTATCCATTCTGTAACAGATCCATACCATTCTATCCATTCTGTAACAGATCCATACCATTCTATCCATTCTGTACCAGATCCATACCATTCTATCCATTCTGTACCAGATCCATACCATTCTATCCATTCTGTACCAGATCCATACCATTCTATCCATTCTGTACCAGATCCATACCATTCTATCCATTCTGTACCAGATCCATACCATTCTATCCATTCTGTACCAGATCCATACCATTCTATCCATTCTGTACCAGATCCACACCATTCTATCCATTCTGTACCAGATCCATACCATTCTATCCATTCTGTAACAGATCCATACCATTCTATCCATTCTGTAACAGATCCATACCATTCTATCCATTCTGTACCAGATCCATACCATTCTATCCATTCTGTACCAGATCCATACCATTCTATCCATTCTGTACCAGATCCACACCATTCTATCCATTCTGTACCAGATCCATACCATTCTATCCATTCTGTACCAGATCCATACCATTCTATCCATTCTGTACCAGATCCATACCATTCTATCCATTCTGTACCAGATCCATACCATTCTATCCATTCTGTACCAGATCCATACTATTCTATCCACTCTGTAACAGATCCATACCATTCTATCCATTCTGTACCAGATCCATACCATTCTATCCACTCTGTAACAGATCCATACCATTCTATCCATTCTGTACCAGATCCATACCATTCTATCCATTCTGTACCAGATCCATACCATTCTATCCATTCTGTAACAGATCCATACCATTCTATCCATTCTGTACCAGATCCATACCATTCTATCCATTCTGTAACAGATCCATACCATTCTATCCATTCTGTACCAGATCCATACCATTCTATCCACTCTGTAACAGATCCATACCATTCTATCCATTCTGTACCAGATCCATACCATTCTATCCATTCTGTAACAGATCCATACTATTCTATCCATTCTGTACCAGATCCATACTATTCTATCCATTCTGTAACAGATCCATACCATTCTATCCATTCTGTACCAGATCCATACCATTCTATCCATTCTGTACCAGATCCATACCATTCTATCCATTCTGTACCAGATCCATACCATTCTATCCATTCTGTACCAGATCCATACCATTCTATCCATTCTGTAACAGATCCATACTATTCTATCCACTCTGTACCAGATCCATACCATTCTATCCAATCTGTACCAGATCCATACCATTCTATCCATTCTGTACCAGATCCATACCATTCTATCCATTCTGTAACAGATCCATACTATTCTATCCAATCTGTACCAGATCCATACCATTCTATCCATTCTGTAACAGATCCATACTATTCTATCCAATCTGTACCAGATCCATACTATTCTATCCATTCTGTACCAGATCCATACCATTCTATCCATTCTGTAACAGATCCATACTATTCTATCCATTCTGTACCAGATCCATACTATTCTATCCACTCTGTACCAGATCCATACCATTCTATCCATTCTGTACCAGATCCATACCATTCTATCCATTCTGTACCAGATCCATACCATTCTATCCATTCTGTAACAGATCCATACTATTCTATCCAATCTGTACCAGATCCATACTATTCTATCCAATCTGTACCAGATCCATACCATTCTATCCATTCTGTACCAGATCCATACCATTCTATCCATTCTGTAACAGATCCATACTATTCTATCCAATCTGTACCAGATCCATACTATTCTATCCAATCTGTACCAGATCCATACCATTCTATCCACTCTGTAACAGATCCACACCATTCTATCCAATCTGTACCAGATCCATACCATTCTATCCACTCTGTAACAGATCCATGCCATTCTATCCATTCTGTAACAGATCCATACTATTCTATCCAATCTGTACCAGATCCATACAATTCTATCCATTCTGTACCAGATCCATACCATTCTATCCATTCTGTAACAGATCCATACCATTCTATCCATTCTGTACCAGATCCATACCATTCTATCCATTCTGTAACAGATCCATACCATTCTATCCATTCTGTACCAGATCCATACCATTCTATCCATTCTGTACCAGATCCATACCATTCTATCCATTCTGTAACAGATCCATACCATTCTATCCATTCTGTACCAGATCCATACCATTCTATCCATTCTGTACCAGATCCATACCATTCTATCCATTCTGTACCAGATCCATACCATTCTATCCATTCTGTACCAGATCCATACCATTCTATCCATTCTGTAACAGATCCATACCATTCTATCCATTCTGTACCAGATCCATACCATTCTATCCATTCTGTACCAGATCCATACCATTCTATCCAATCTGTACCAGATCCATACCATTCTATCCACTCTGTAACAGATCCATACCATTCTATCCATTCTGTAACAGATCCATACTATTCTATCCAATCTGTACCAGATCCATACCATTCTATCCACTCTGTACCAGATCCATACCATTCTATCCATTCTGTACCAGATCCATACCATTCTATTCATTCTGTAACAGATCCATACCATTCTATCCATTCTGTAACAGATCCATACTATTCTATCCATTCTGTACCAGATCCACACCATTCTATCCATTCTGTAACAGATCCACACCATTCTATCCATTCTGTAACAGATCCATACTATTCTATCCACTCTGTACCAGATCCATACCATTCTATCCATTCTGTACCAGATCCATACCATTCTATCCATTCTGTACCAGATCCATACCATTCTATCCATTCTGTACCAGATCCATACCATTCTATTCATTCTGTACCAGATCCATACCATTCTATCCATTGTGTAACAGATCCATACCATTCTATCCATTCTGTACCAGATCCATACCATTCTATCCATTCTGTACCAGATCCATACCATTCTATTCATTCTGTACCAGATCCATACCATTCTATCCATTGTGTAACAGATCCATACCATTCTATCCATTCTGTACCAGATCCATACCATTCTATCCATTCTGTACCAGATCCATAACATTCTATCCATTCTGTAACAGATCCATACCATTCTATCCATTCTGTACCAGATCCATACCATTCTATCCATTCTGTACCAGATCCATACTATTCTATCCATTCTGTAACAGATCCATACCATTCTATCCATTCTGTACCAGATCCATACCATTCTATCCATTCTGTACCAGATCCACACCATTCTATCCATTCTGTAACAGATCCACACCATTCTATCCATTCTGTACCAGATCCACACCATTCTATCCATTCTGTAACAGATCCACACCATTCTATCCATTCTGTAACAGATCCATACTATTCTATCCACTCTGTAACAGATCCATACCATTCTATCCATTCTGTACCAGATCCATACCATTCTATCCATTCTGTACCAGATCCATACCATTCTATCCATTCTGTACCAGATCCATACCATTCTATTCATTCTGTACCAGATCCATACCATTCTATCCATTGTGTAACAGATCCATACCATTCTATCCATTCTGTACCAGATCCATACCATTCTATCCATTCTGTACCAGATCCATACTATTCTATCCATTCTGTAACAGATCCATACCATTCTATCCATTCTGTACCAGATCCATACCATTCTATCCATTCTGTACCAGATCCACACCATTCTATCCATTCTGTAACAGATCCACACCATTCTATCCATTCTGTACCAGATCCACACCATTCTATCCATTCTGTAACAGATCCACACCATTCTATCCATTCTGTAACAGATCCATACTATTCTATCCACTCTGTAACAGATCCATACCATTCTATCCATTCTGTACCAGATCCATACCATTCTATCCATTCTGTACCAGATCCATACCATTCTATCCATTCTGTACCAGATCCATACCATTCTATTCATTCTGTACCAGATCCATACCATTCTATCCATTGTGTAACAGATCCATACCATTCTATCCATTCTGTACCAGATCCATACCATTCTATCCATTCTGTACCAGATCCATACCATTCTATTCATTCTGTACCAGATCCATACCATTCTATCCATTGTGTAACAGATCCATACCATTCTATCCATTCTGTACCAGATCCATACCATTCTATCCATTCTGTACCAGATCTATAACATTCTATCCATTCTGTAACAGATCCATACCATTCTATCCATTCTGTACCAGATCCATACCATTCTATCCATTCTGTACCAGATCCATAACATTCTATCCATTCTGTAACAGATCCATACCATTCTATCCATTCTGTACCAGATCCATACCATTCTATCCATTCTGTACCAGATCCATACTATTCTATCCATTCTGTAACAGATCCATACCATTCTATCCATTCTGTACCAGATCCATACCATTCTATCCATTCTGTACCAGATCCACACCATTCTATCCATTCTGTAACAGATCCACACCATTCTATCCATTCTGTACCAGATCCACACCATTCTATCCATTCTGTAACAGATCCACACCATTCTATCCATTCTGTAACAGATCCATACTATTCTATCCACTCTGTAACAGATCCATACCATTCTATCCATTCTGTACCAGATCCATACCATTCTATCCATTCTGTACCAGATCCATACCATTCTATCCATTCTGTACCAGATCCATACCATTCTATTCATTCTGTACCAGATCCATACCATTCTATCCATTGTGTAACAGATCCATACCATTCTATCCATTCTGTACCAGATCCATACCATTCTATCCATTCTGTACCAGATCCATACCATTCTATTCATTCTGTACCAGATCCATACCATTCTATCCATTGTGTAACAGATCCATACCATTCTATCCATTCTGTACCAGATCCATACCATTCTATCCATTCTGTACCAGATCTATAACATTCTATCCATTCTGTAACAGATCCATACCATTCTATCCATTCTGTAACAGATCCACACCATTCTATCCATTCTGTAACAGATCCACACCATTCTATCCATTCTGTAACAGATCCACACCATTCTATCCACTCTGTAACAGATCCATACCATTCTATCCATTCTGAAACAGATCCATACCATTCTATCCACTCTGTAACAGATCCACACCATTCTATCCATTCTGAAACAGATCCATACCATTCTATCCACTCTGTAACAGATCCATACCATTCTATCCACTCTGTAACAGATCCATACCATTCTATCCATTCTGTAACAGATCCACACCATTCTATCCACTCTGTAACAGATCCATACCATTCTATCCATTCTGTAACAGATCCATAACATTCTATCCATTCTGTAACAGATCCACACCATTCTATCCATTCTGTAACAGATCCGTACAACTCTATCCATTCTGTAACAGATCCATACCATTCTATCCATTCTGAAACAGATCCATACCATTCTATCCATTCTGTAACAGATCCACACCATTCTATCCATTCTGTAACAGATCCGTACAACTCTATCCATTCTGTAACAGATCCATACCATTCTATCCATTCTGAAACAGATCCATACCATTCTATCCATTCTGTAACAGATCCATACCATTCTATCCATTCTGTAACAGATCCATACTATTCTATCCATTCTGTAACAGATCCATACCATTCTATCCATTCTGTAACAGATCCATACCATTCTATCCATTCTGTAACAGATCCATGCCATTCTATCCATTCTGTAACAGATCCATACCATTCTATAAATTATGTAACAGATCCATACCACTCTATCCATTCTGTAACAGATCCACACCATTCTATCCATTCTGTAACAGATCCACACCATTCTATCGATTCTGTAACAGATCCATACCCATTCAATCCATTCTGTACCAGATCCATACCCATTCTATCCATTCTGTAACAGATCCATACCATTCTATCCATTCTGTAACAGATCCACACCATTCTATCCATTCTGTAACAGATCCACACCATTCTATCCATTCTGTAACAGATCCACACCATTCTATCCACTCTGTAACAGATCCATACCATTCTATCCATTCTGAAACAGATCCATACCATTCTATCCACTCTGTAACAGATCCACACCATTCTATCCATTCTGAAACAGATCCATACCATTCTATCCACTCTGTAACAGATCCATACCATTCTATCCACTCTGTAACAGATCCATACCATTATATCCATTCTGTAACAGATCCACACCATTCTATCCACTCTGTAACAGATCCATACCATTCTATCCATTCTGTAACAGATCCATACCATTCTATCCATTCTGTAACAGATCCACACCATTCTATCCATTCTGTAACAGATCCGTACAACTCTATCCATTCTGTAACAGATCCATACCATTCTATCCATTCTGTAACAGATCCATACCATTCTATCCATCCTGAAACAGATCCATACCATTCTATCCATTCTGTAACAGATCCACACCATTCTATCCATTCTGTAACAGATCCGTACAACTCTATCCATTCTGTAACAGATCCATACCATTCTATCCATTCTGAAACAGATCCATACCATTCTATCCATTCTGTAACAGATCCATACCATTCTATCCATTCTGTAACAGATCCATACTATTCTATCCATTCTGTAACAGATCCATACCATTCTATCCATTCTGTAACAGATCCATACCATTCTATCCATTCTGTAACAGATCCATACCATTCTATCCATTCTGTAACAGATCCATACCATTCTATAAATTATGTAACAGATCCATACCACTCTATCCATTCTGTAACAGATCCACACCATTCTATCCATTCTGTAACAGATCCACACCATTCTATCGATTCTGTAACAGATCCATACCCATTCAATCCATTCTGTACCAGATCCATACCCATTCTATCCATTCTGTAACAGATCCATACCATTCTATCCATTCTGTAACAGATCCACACCATTCTATCCATTCTGTAACAGATCCACACCATTCTATCCATTCTGTAACAGATCCACACCATTCTATCCACTCTGTAACAGATCCATACCATTCTATCCATTCTGAAACAGATCCATACCATTCTATCCACTCTGTAACAGATCCACACCATTCTATCCATTCTGAAACAGATCCATACCATTCTATCCACTCTGTAACAGATCCATACCATTCTATCCACTCTGTAACAGATCCATACCATTATATCCATTCTGTAACAGATCCACACCATTCTATCCACTCTGTAACAGATCCATACCATTCTATCCATTCTGTAACAGATCCATACCATTCTATCCATTCTGTAACAGATCCACACCATTCTATCCATTCTGTAACAGATCCGTACAACTCTATCCATTCTGTAACAGATCCATACCATTCTATCCATTCTGAAACAGATCCATACCATTCTATCCATTCTGTAACAGATCCACACCATTCTATCCATTCTGTAACAGATCCGTACAACTCTATCCATTCTGTAACAGATCCATACCATTCTATCCATTCTGAAACAGATCCATACCATTCTATCCATTCTGTAACAGATCCATACCATTCTATCCATTCTGTAACAGATCCATACTATTCTATCCATTCTGTAACAGATCCATACCATTCTATCCATTCTGTAACAGATCCATACCATTCTATCCATTCTGTAACAGATCCATACCATTCTATCCATTCTGTAACAGATCCACACCATTCTATCCATTCTGTAACAGATCCACACCATTCTATCGATTCTGTAACAGATCCATACCCATTCAATCCATTCTGTACCAGATCCATACCCATTCTATCCATTCTGTAACAGATCCATACCATTCTATCCATTCTGTAACAGATCCATACCATTCTATCCATTCTGTAACAGATCCATACCCATTCAATCCATTCTGTACCAGATCCATACCCATTCTATCCATTCTGTAACAGATCCATACCATTCTATCCATTCTGTAACAGATCCATACCATTCTATCCATTCTGTAACAGATCCATACCATTCTATCCATTCTGTAAAAGATCCATACCATTCTATCCATTCTGTAACATATCCACACCATTCTATCCATTATGTAACAGATCCATACATTCTATCCATTCTGTAACAGATCCATACCATTCTATCCATTCTGTAACAGATCCATACCATGCTATCCATTCTGTAACAGATCCATACCATTCTATCCATTCTGTAACAGATCCATACCATTCTATCCATTCTGTAACAGATCCATACCATTCTATCCAGTGTGTAACAGATCCATACCATTCTATCCATTGTGTAACAGATCCATACCATTCTATCCATTCTGTAACAGATCCATACCATTCTATCCATTGTGTAACAGATCCATACCATTCTATCCATTCTGTAACAGATCCATACCATTCTATCCATTGTGTAACAGATCCATACCATTCTATCCATTCTGTAACAGATCCATACCATTCTATCCATTCTGAAACAGATCCATACCATTCTATCCATTCTGTAACAGATCCATACCATTCTATCCATTCTGAAACAGATCCATACCATTCTATCCATTCTGAAACAGATCCATACCATTCTATCCATTGTGTAACAGATCCATACCATTATATCCATTCTGTAACAGATCCATACCATTCTATCCATTCTGAAACAGATCCATACCATTCTATCCATTCTGTAACAGATCCATAGCATTCTATCCATTGTGTAACAGATCCATACCATTCTATCCATTCTGTAACAGATCCATACCATTCTATCCATTCTGAAACAGATCCATACCATTCTATCCATTCTGTAACAGATCCACACCATTGTATCCATTCTGTAACAAATCCACACCATTCTATCCATTCTGAAACAGATCCATACCATTCTATCCATTCTGTAACAGATCCATACCATTCTATCCATTCTGTAACAGATCCATACCATTCTATCCATTCTGTAACAGATCCATACCATTCTATCCATTCTGTAACAGATCCACAGCATTCTATAAATTCTGTAACAGATCCACACCATTCTATCCATTCTGTAACAGATCCACACCATTCTATCCATTCTGTAACAGATCCATGCCATTCTATCCATTCTGTAACAGATCCATACCATTCTATCCATTCTGTAACAGATCCATACCATTCTATCCATTCTGTAACAGATCCATACCATTCTATCCATTCTGTAACAGATCCATACCATTCTATCCATTCTGTAACCGATCCATACCATTCTATCCATTCTGAAACAGATCCATACCATTCTATCCATTCTGTAAATGATCCATACCATTCTATCCATTCTGTAACAGATCCATACCATTCTATCCATTGTGTAACAGATCCATACCATTCTATCCATTCTGTAACATATCCATACCATTCTATCCATTCTGAAACAGATCCATACCATTCTATCCACTCTGTAACAGATCCATACCATTCTATACATTCTGAAACAGATCCATACCATTCTATCCATTGTGTAACATATCCATACCATTCTATCCATTCTGTAACAGATCCATACCATTCTATCCATTCTGAAACAGATCCATACCATTCTATCCATTGTGTAACATATCCATACCATTATATCCATTCTGTAACAGATCCATACCATTCTATCCATTCTGAAACAGATCCATACCATTCTATCCATCCTGTAACAGATCCATACCATTCTATCCATTGTGTAACAGATCCATACCATTCTATCCATTCTGTAACAGATCCATACCATTCTATCCATTCTGTAACAGATCCATACCATTCTATCCATTCTGTAACAGATCCACAGCATTCTATAAATTCTGTAACAGATCCACACCATTCTATCCATTCTGTAACAGATCCACACCATTCTATCCATTCTGTAACAGATCCATGCCATTCTATCCATTCTGTAACAGATCCATACCATTCTATCCATTCTGTAACAGATCCATACCATTCTATCCATTCTGTAACAGATCCATACCATTCTATCCATTCTGTAACAGATCCATACCATTCTATCCATTCTGTAACAGATCCATACCATTCTATCCATTCTGTAACAGATCCATACCATTCTATCCATTCTGAAACAGATCCATACCATTCTATCCATTCTGTAAATGATCCATACCATTCTATCCATTCTGAAACAGATCCATACCATTCTATCCATTCTGTAACAGATCCATACCATTCTATCCATTCTGTAAATGATCCATACCATTATATCCATTCTGAAACAGATCCATACCATTCTATCCATTCTGTAACAGATCCATACCATTCTATCCATTCTGTAACAGATCCACACCATTCTATCCATTCTGAAACATATCCATACCATTCTATCCATTCTGTAACAAATCCATACCATTCTATCCATTTGGGCCAATGAAACAGAGTAAATATCTGTACCACTCGGCTTCCTCATGTTTATTTCAAACACCTGACCTTGGCTGCATCCCCAATGGTTCCCTATTCCCTACAAAGTTAATTAATTATGAGCCTCTATGTAGGGGAAAGAGTGTCATTTGGAAGGCGGCAATGGAGTTTCAAAGCCTCCGCAGCAGAATCAATAATGTATGTACACAATACTCTGCTCTCTCCGCTCGGCTCTCAGCTCTACCCAGGCAACGCACACATCACTCTCTCTCTTTGTATAAGCTGCCGAGTCTGACCAACAACGGCGAGCCGCACCGTATCGAATCAAGGAAATTGCCATGTTTCAGAAGCAAAATTCACAAAATGTCCGAATGAAAATCCACATCTCCTTTTACAGCCTCTCTCTTACTGCCTGGCTGCCTAGCTGTGTGTGTGTGTGTGTGTGTGTGTGTGTGTGTGTGTGTGTGTGTGTGTGTGTGTGTGTGTGTGTGTGTGTGTGTGTGTGTGTGTGTGTGTGTGTGTGTGTGTGTGTGCGTGCGTGCGTGTGTGTGTGCGTGTGTATGTATGCGTGCCTGACAGCCAGGGCCTGCTTGCGCCACTGTTACTGTGAAGGAGGCTGAAGGGGCCTCAGCTTTCTACCCTCAGACAGGCTGGGGGAAAGGCAAATGCTTGTGATACTGCCATTACACAGGCAGAGAGAAGAGAAGGAAGGGGTCATGATGCTTTCCTCAGACTCAGAATGACTTAGGGAAAAGGGATTACGCAACGCAGTCAATACACAAGACAGACTGGGAGAAAAGAGAGGGAATATGCAATCATCACAGTCAGAGTAAAGAAAGGAGTCTCTACACTCATTACTACACTCAGTCAGAGTAAAGACAGGAGTCTCTACACTCATTAAGACACTCAGTCAGAGTAAAGACAAGAGTCTCTACACTCATTAAGACACTCAGTCAGAGTAAAGACAGGAGTCTCTACACTCATTAAGACACTCAGTCAGAGTAAAGAAAGGAGTCTCTACACTCATTACTACACTCAGTCAGAGTAAAGACAGGAGTCTCTACACTCATTAAGACACTCAGTCAGAGTAAAGACAAGAGTCTCTACACTCATTACTACACTCAGTCAGAGTAAAGACAGGAGTCTCTACACTCATTAAGACACTCAGTCAGAGTAAAGACAGGAGTCTCAACAGTCATTACTACACTCAGTCAGAGTAAAGACAGGAGTCTCTACACTCATTAAGACACTCAGTCAGAGTAAAGACAGGAGTCTCAACAGTCATTAAGACAGCTTGGGAAAAGGAAAAGGTATATTGTCTACTCAGGGAAAATAAGTGGTCTACAGTCCACTCAGGGAAAAGAAGAGGTCTACAGTCTACTCAGGGAAAAGAAGAGGTCTACAGTCTACTCAGGGAAAAGAAGAGGTCTACAGTCTGCTCAGGGAAAGGAAGAGGTCTACAGTCTACTCAGGGAAAAGAAGAGGTCTACAGTCTACTCAGGGAAAAGGAAGAGGTCTACAGTCTACTCAGGGAAAAGAAAAAGGTCTACAGTCTACTCAGGGAAAAGGAAGAGGTCTACAGTCTACTCAGGGAAAAGGAAGAGGTCTACAGTCTACTCAGGGAAAAGGAAGAGGTCTACAGTCTACTCAGGGAAAGGAAGAGGTGTATAGTCTACTCATGGAAAAGGAAGAGGTCTACAATCCACTCAGGGAAAGAAGAGGTCTACAGTCTACTCAGGGCAAAGAAGAGGTTTACAGTCTACTCAGGGAAAATAAGAGGTCTATAGTCTACGGAGGGAAAAGGAAGAGGTCTACAATCTACTCAGGGAAAAGGAAAAGGTATACAGTCTACTCAGGGAAAAGGTCTACAGTCTGCTCATTGAAAAGAAGAGGTCTACAGTCTACGCAGGGAAAAGGAAGAGATCTACAGAATGCTCAGGGAAAGAAGAGGTCTACAGTCTGCTCAGGGAAAGAAGAGGTCTACAGTCTACGCAGGGAAAAGGAAGAGATCTACAGAATGCTCAGGGAAAGAAGAGGTATACAGTCTACTCAGGGAAAAGGAAGAGGCCTACAGTCTGCTCAGGTAAAAGGAAAAGGTCTATAGTCTACTCAGGAAAAAGAAGAGGTCTACAGTCTACTAAGGCAAAAGGAAGAGGTCTATAGTCTACTCAGGGAAAGGGAAGAGGTATACAGTCTACTCAGGGAAAAGGAAGAGAACTACAGTCTACTCAGGGAAAAAAAGAGGTATACAGTCTACTCAGGGAAAAGGAAGAGGTCTACAGTCTGCTCAGGGAAAAGGAAGAGGTCTATAGTCTACTCAGGGAAAAGGAAGAGGTATACAGTCTACTCAGGGAAAAGGAAGAGGTCTATAGTCTACTCAGGGAAAAGGAAGAGGTCTACAGTCTACTCAGGGAAAAGGAAGAGGTCTACAGTCTGCTCAGGGAAAAGGAAGAGGTCTACAGTCTGCTCAGGGAAAAGAAGAGGTCTACAGTCTACTCAGGGAAAAGGAAGAGGTCTATAGTCTGCTCAGGGAAAAGGAAGAGGTCTACAGTCTACTCAGGGAAAAGGAAGAGGTCTACAGTGTGCTCTGGGAGCAACATGACCATTATAGTATAGTTGAGATAAATACAAGAGAGGATTCAGACAGCAACATAGGTGCAGTGATCATTTTCTGATGGAATTGTCAGCAGGCATAGGTGTTTCTTTGAAGGCTAATACAACACCAATAAAGCACTGTCTGCTAGTCCAACAACCCGTTTTATAATCAAAGTTAACCGTCTTCATCTAATCGGAAAAAATAAATGGATTGAAGGAGGCTTAACAACTACAAAATAGATATTTACCTAGTAGCTCATCATCCTAAAGAGCAAATATTGATCCAGCAAGGAGTGTTTCCCACTAGACGCTCTTTTACTGAGAAATATTCCATATCCGCTAACCACTCAGAGGCCCGTGGGGACCTTTTGGTGCCCCCCACGGGCCAGTGTTGGTGCCGTTTCTAATCCAGCCTCTATGTTGCACATGGCATACTCATTAAGGCTTAGGCAGGGACTCAGATGTTAAAGCTTACAGGGACTCAGATGTTCTGCTGTACAGTGTCCTCTTCTACTTCTAACAAATTCTTTATGTTCAACTTTGATCAAAGTGTCTTATGCTAGACAATAGAAAATGCAGAGAAAAGAGGAAGTGTAGTTCCCTATTGTACTTTCTTACATATATTTTTTAACTCAAAATGTCTGCAGAAGATAAAGTGGGGTAATTCACGTGTATGAGTTGTGAGGTATGGGGGATTTCAGGTGTAAAGGACCAATAACAGTTGAATTGAGATGTTTTCAGTTTTAAGGTGATTTGAACAAATACACTACATGACCAAAAGTATGTGGACACCTGCTCATCAAACATCTCATTCCATAATCATGGGTATTAATATGGAGTTGGTCCCCCTTTGCCGTTATAACAGCCTCCACTCTTCTGGGAAGGATTTCCACTAGATGTTGGAACATTGCTGCGGGGACTTGTTTCCATTCAGCCACAAGAGCATTAGTGAGGTCGGGCACTGATGTTGGGCGATTAGGCTTGGCTCGCAGTCGGCGTTCCAATTCCTCCCAAAGGGGGTTGATGAGGTTGAGGTCAGGGCTCTGTGCAGGCCAGTCGAGTTCGTCCACAACTTCTCGACAAACCATTTCTACATGAAACAGGAAAGGGCCTTCCCCAAATTGTTGCTACAAAGTTGGAAGCACAGAATAATCTAGAATGTCATTGTATGCTGTAGCGTTAAGATTTCCCTGCACTGGAACTAAGGGGCCTAGCCCGAACCATGAAAAACAGCCTCAGACCATTATTCCTCCTCCACCAAACTTTACACTTGACAGTACGCATTCGGGCAGGTAGTAATCTCCTGGCATCTGCCAAACCCAGATTCGTCTGTGGAACTGTCAGATGATGAAGCGTGATTCAACACTCCAGAGAACGTGTTTCCACTGCTCCGGAGTCCAATGGCGGTGGGCTTTACACCACTCCAGCCAACGCTTGGCATTGCGTATGGTGATCTTAGGCTTGTGTGCAGCTGCTCAGCCATGGAAACCCATTTCATGAGGCAGTTTGGAACTCGGTAATGAGTGTTGCAACCGAGGACAGACGATTTTTACGCGCTATACACTTCAGCACTCTGCGGTCCCATTCTGTGAACTTGTGTGGCCTACCACTTTGCGGCTGAGCCATTGTTGCTCCAAGATGTTTCCATCTCACAATAACAGCACTTACAGTTGACCGGGGCAGATCTAGCAGGGCAGAAATGTGACCAACTGACTTGTTGGAAAGGTGGCATCCTATGACGGTGCCACGTTGAAAGTCACTGAGATTTTCAGTAAGGCCATTCTACTGCCAATGTTTGTCTATGGAGATTGCATGGCTGTGTTCTCTATTGTTTTACACATGTCAGTAACGGGTGTGGCTGAAATAGCCAAATCCACTCATTTGAAGTGGTGTCCACATACTTTTGTATATATATCGTGTATGTAAGTTTAACCCTAAGGTTCCCGTCTGCCTGGAGTTGAATTTCATGACCCAGCTTAGCTTGGTAAAGTAATAGATGGAACCAACCTCCCACAAATCCCATCTACATTGCTGAGTCTGATGGCGGTCAGAGTGGAGGTCATAGGGGATGTTCTAGCTGTTCTCCTCTGCCCAAATAAACACTGTATTCCAGGACATGCAGCATATTCAGATGAAGGTAGCTACTTTAAGCGGCTAGCTACAGCAGCTCATCCATGTTGTGTCATATCTACTGGGCCTCCCTTACTAGTGATTCATTGTGTGTGTGTGTGTGTGTGCTTTTCTTACACCCAGTTCTTCACACATTCCCCAGTTAGGGCATAATACATCCCCCAGGGTTTCAACAAGGACTAACATCCTGAACACAAAGAGTCAACATTATTATACATGTATAGAATAATAGGCTGTTGGTATATAAATATATTGTAGTAGATAATTATAATGTCGGGACCTAATTAAATACATATATACATACTAAAGTTCACTTTAAAAACAACATCAACAACAGCCAAGAATCTCATTTACACTTACTACTGTGGTCCTTCTGTAGCTCAGTTGGTAGAGCATGGCGCTTGTAACGCCAGGGTAGTGGGTTCGATCCCCGGGACCACCCATACGTAGAATGGATAAAACCGTCTGCTAAATGGCATATATTATTATTTATTACTACAATGCAAGACACATTACACGCTGAACAACAACAAAGTCACAAATCAAAGGAAGATGAAAAAACTAAATGTTGTAGTAAATAAGGTGTAACGTTTCTAGACATGCAGGGCTGGGGGAAATGCATTCTGGTTGTATGGCTTTGTGTTGTGTCTGTTTTATGGAATATAACATCCAAATCAAAGAGAGTTCTGTTGAACGGCCCTTGCAAATCCAAGCAAAGCAAAGCCAAGCAGACCCAGACCCTTTGAAGAGCTGATCGCTCTGAGGATGGCACTGAGCTAACCTCTATTTCAAAGAACGTTCATAGCTCTTGTACTAACAGATGATTGGTCCATAGCTCCTGTTCTCTCACGTCACCCCGCTCCTCCGCTCTCTCCACTGGCTTCCAGTTGAAGCTCGCATCCGCTACAAGACCATGGTGCTTGCCTACGGAGCTGTGAGGGGAACGGCACCTCAGTACCTCCAGGCTCTGATCAGGCCCTACACCCAAACAAGGGCACTGCGTTCATCCACCTCTGGCCTGCTCGCCTCCCTACCACTGAGGAAGTACAGTTCCCGCTCAGCCCAGTCAAAACTGTTCGCTGCTCTTGCCCCCCAATGGTGGAACAAACTCCCTCACGACGCCAGGACAGCGGAGTCAATCACCACCTTCCGGAGACACCTGAAACCCCACCTCTTTAAGGAATACCTAGGATAGGATAAGTAATCCTTCTCACCCCCTTTTAAGATTTAGATGCACTATTGTAAAGTGACTGTTCCACTGGATGTCATAAGGTGAATGCACCAATTTGTAAGTCGCTCTGGATAAGAGCGTCTGCTAAATGACTTAAATGTAAATGTAATGATTGGTCCATAGCTCCTGTGCTAACAGATGATTGGTCTATAGCTCCTGTACTAACAGATGATTGGTCTATAGCTCCTGTACTAACAGATGACTGGTCTATAGCTCCTGTGCTAACAGATGATTGCTCCATAGCACCTGTGCTAACAGATGATTGGTCCATAGCTCCTGTACTAACAGATGATTGGTCAATAGCTCCTGTACTAACAGATGATTGGTCAATAGCTCCTGTACTAACAGATGATTGGTCCATAGCTCTTGTACTAACATATGATTGGTCCATAGCTCCTGTGCTAACAGATGATTGGTCCATAGTTTCTGTACTAACAGATGATTGGTCCATAGCTCCTGTGCTAACAGATGATTGGTGAATAGCTTCTGTGCTAACAGATGATTGGTCCACAGCTCCTGTGCTAACAGATGATTGGTCTATAGCTCCAGTGCTAACAGATGATTGGTCTATAGCTCCTGTGCTAACAGATGATTGGTCTATAGCTCCTGTGCTAACAGATGATTGGTCTATAGCTCCTGTGCTAACAGATGATTGGTCTATAGCTCCTGTGCTAACAGATGATTGGTCCATCGCTCCTGTGCTAACAGATGATTGATTCTCAAAGAGGGTGAATTGTTGTTGTCATGCAGATAGAGAAGCATTTACAAGACCCAAGAGCCAAGAGCTAGCCCAGCCCAGCTCACCTCACCTCAGCCCAGCCCAGCCCAGCCCAGCCCAGCCCAGCCCAGCTCAGCCCAGCTCACCCCAGCCCAGCCCAGCTCACCTCAGCCCAGCCCAGCCCAGCCCAACCCAACCCAGCCCAGCTCACCCCAGCCCAGCCCAGCCCAGCACACCTCAGCCCAGCCCAGCCCAGCCCACCCCAGCCCAGCCCAGCCCAGCCCAGCTCACCTCAGCCCATCCCAGCTCAGCCCAGCCCAGCCCAGCCCAGCTCACCCCAGCCCAGCTCACCTCAGCCCATCCCAGCTCAGCCCAGCTCAGTCCAGCTCAGCCCAGCCCAGCCCAGCTCAGTCCAACTCAGCTCACCTCAGCCCATCCCAGCTCAGCCCAGCCCAGCTCAGTCCAGCTCAGCCCAGCCCAGCCCAGCCCAGCTCAGCCCAGCCCAGCTCACCTCAGCCCATCCCAGCTCAGCCCAGCTCAGTCCAGCTCAGCCCAGCTCAGCCCAGCTCACCCCAGCCCAGCTCACCTCAGCCCATCCCAGCCCAGCCCAGCTCACCCCAGCCCAGCTCACCTCAGCCCATCCCAGCCCAGCCCAGCCCAGCTCACCCCAGCCCAGCTCACCTCAGCCCATCCCAGCCCAGCCCAGCCCAGCCCAGCCCAGCCCAGCTCACCCCAGCCCAGCTCACCTCAGCCCATCCCAGCCCAGCCCATCCCAGCTCAGCCCAGCCCAGCTCAGTCCAGCCCAGCTCACCTCAGCCCATCCCAGCTCAGCAACAGTCATGCTATTTACATGGAAATCATTTGTGGAGCTGCAGAGTGAGCAGCAAGTGTCGAATCACAAAACGTAAGGAGACAAAGAGTACTGATGTGGGACAAGTGGAGAATCCTGAATTTAAAAAAAGATGTTGAAAGATGAGATATACGGAACATGAGTGCACTTCTAGACAGAGTAAAACCCATGACATCTATTTTTCATTCAAAAACATATCAGATGTATTAACATTATGGACCGTGTTAAATATACTGGACGGTGCATATTGTCCGCTGGTCTGGCCCAGGTCAAGTGAAATGTCAGGCAATACATAATGCCTGTTTATAGTTTTTGTGAGAATATATAGTACAAGTCAAAAGTTTGGACACACCTCCTCATTCAATGGTTTTCTTCATTTGTAACTATTTTCTACTTTTCTATTTTTCTATTATAGAATAACAGTGAAGACATCAAAACTATGAAATAACACATACGGAATCATGATGTAAGCAAAAGAGATCAAAATAGATTCTTCAAATTAGCCACCCGTTGCCTTGATGACAGCTTTGTACACTCTTGGCATTCCTCAACAAGCTTTTCCAACAGTCTTGAAGGAGTTCCCACATATGCTGAGCACTTGTTGGCTGCTTTAATATCACTCTGCAGTCAAACTTATCCCAAACCATCTCAATTGGGTTAAGGTCGGGTGATTGTGGAGGCCAGTTCATCTGATGCAGAACTCCAGCCTGGAGGTGTGCTTTGGGTCATTGTCCTGTTGAAAAACAGATGATAGTCCCACTATGTGTAAACCAGATGGGATGGTGTTTCGCTGAAGAATTCTGTGGTCGACATGCTGGTTAAGTGTGCCTTGAATTGTAAATAAATCACTGACAGTGTCACCAGCAAAGCACCCCCACACCATCACACCTCCTCCTCCATGTTTCACGGTGGGAACCACACATGCAGTGATCTTCCGTTCACTGTGTTTCACAAAGACACAGCGGTTGGAACCAAAAATCGCACATTTGGACTCATCAGACCAAAAGACAGATTTACACCAGTCTAATGTCCATTGCTCATATTTCTTGGCCCAATCAAGTCTCTTCTTGTTATTGGTGTCCTTTTAGTAGTGGTTTCTTTGCAACAATTTGACCATGAAGGACTGATTCACGCAGTCTTCTCTTAACAGTTGATGTTGAGATGTGTCTGTTACTTGAACTCTGTGAAGCATTTATTTGGGCTGCAATCTGAGGCTGGTAACTAAAGAACTTATCCTCTGCAGCAGATGTAACTCTGGGTTTCTTCCTTTCCTGTTATAGAGCTTGATGGTTTTCGCGACTGCACTTGAAGAAACTTTGAAAGTTGTTGAAATTGTCCGTATTGATTGACCTTCATGTCTAAAAGTAATGATGGGACTGTCGTTTCTCTTTGCTTATTTGAGCCGTTCTTGCCATAACATGGACTTGGTCTTACCACCCCTACCTTGTCACAACACAACTGATTAAAGCATTAAGTCAAGAAATTGGTGGCATATATATGAAAGTTAATATGTTCCCACAATGCAATTCTTCCCAAAATGTCACAACATACAGCTAGTTTTCTGAAATTAGTCACATATGTGTGTGCCAAATAGCAGAAGTTTGTATCCAAACTGACTTACAGTTGCTTATGGTTGTTCCCAGGAATCAAACCCACTAACCTGGTGTTGCTACTACCATGCTCTACCAACTGAGCTACAGAAGAGCACAAGTCTAAGCAGAAGTCGTCCATTCTTTAAGATATCTCATTACTGGTCTGAACCAGGCTCCCATCTTTAAGATATCACACACACACACACACACACACACACACACACACACACACACACACACACACACACACACACACACACACACACACACACACACACACACACACACACACACACACACACACACACACACACACACACACACACACACACACACACACACACACACACACACACACATGGCCTGACACAGACCTTATCTAAAAGCCCTGGCTGCATCCCATCACGCAGGCTCTGGTTCAGGCTCTGGTTCAGGCTCTGGTTCAGGCTCTGGTCCAGGCTCTGGTTCAGGCTCTGGTTCAGGCTCTGGGCTGGGCTTGTACTTTAGGGGACCCTAAAGCTTTGCAAAATGATTCATCTGAAATAAATACATCCGATGGAAAGCTGCTATTCAGCTGGCAGGTATTAGAGTGCTGGCTGGCTATATGGGAGGACGAGGAGGAGGAGGAGGGGGAGGAGGAGGAGGAGGAGCTCCCTCCCTCCCTCCCCTCCCTCCCTCCCTCCCTCCCTCCCTCCCTCCCTCCCTCCCTCCCTCCCTCCCCTCCCTCCCTCCCTCCCTCCCTCCCTCCCTCCCTCCCTCCCTCCTCCCTCCCTCCCTCCCTCCCTCCCTCCCTCCCTCCCTCCCTCCCTCCCTCCTCTCCTCTCCTCTCCTCTCCTCTTCCCATGCAGCTGTCGAGGAAAGAGCCTTTTTGTCACTCCTCCATCCTCCCCTCATTAAATTGTCATTGTCATGCTTCAATCCCTCCCTTGATGCCTTTCCATTCATCTACAGATGTAGGATCTTCATTTGATCACACTTTTGTTGCGGAGAATTTGCCTGCACAGCAGGACATGCAAACTTGTAGTGATTTAGTGATTTAAAAGACTTCTAAAGTTTGTAATTTCTGTTTTATATGTCAGACTTGATTTACCCTAATGAAAAATGTATGAACCCCTGCAAAAAAATGTCCATTCATTAAAATATACATAATAATTTGCAGGACTATTTAACTTCTGTAGCAAACTGGCTCAAATTAAGATCCTACATCTGTAGGTCTCCCTCCCTCATTGAATTTCCATCCCTCCTTCCCTTGTTGTGTTTTCACAGCCGCAACGAGCTGCTTGCTGTTTCAGATCACAACTATTGAGTTGTCCAGAGAGACACACAGACATGATCTAAGGCACTGCATCTCAGTGTAGTCCAGATAGATAGAGTCCAGACACACAGACATGATCTAAGGCACTGCATCTCAGTGTAGTCCAGATAGATAGAGTCCAGTCACACAGACATGATCTAAGGCACTGCATCTCAGTGTAGTCCAGATAGATAGAGTCCAGTCACACAGACATGATCTAAGGCACTGCATCTCAGTGTAGTCCAGACAGATAGAGTCCAGACACACAGACATGATCTAAGGCACTGCATCTCAGTGTAGTCCAGAGAGAAACACAGACATGATCTAAGGCACTGCATCTCAGTGTAGTCCAGAGAGAAACACAGACATGATCTAAGGCACTGCATCTCAGTGTAGTCCAGAGAGAAACACAGACATGATCTAAGGCACTGCATCTCAGTGTATTCCAGATAGATAGAGTCCAGTCACACAGACATGATCTAAGGCACTGCATCTCAGTGTAGTCCAGATAGATAGAGTCCAGACACACAGACATGATCTAAGGTACTGCATCTCAGTGTAGTCCAGAGAGAAACACAGACATGATCTAAGGCACTGCATCTCAGTGTAGTCCAGATAGATAGAGTCCAGTCACACAGACATGATCTAAGTCACTGCATCTCAGTGTATTCCAGATAGATAGAGTCCAGACACACAGACATGATCTAAGGCACTGCATCTCAGTGTAGTCCAGATAGATAGAGTCCAGACACACAGACATGATCTAAGGCACTGCATCTCAGTGTAGTCCAGAGAGATAGGGTTCAGTCACACAGACATGATCTAAGGCACTGCATCTCAGTGTATTTCAAGATAGATAGAGTCCAGACACACAGACAGTGATGTTTGAAGACCTGGAGGAATAGAGGAGTATAGTCCAGATAGATAGAGAGTACCCTTCTCCAACTGGCATAAAGGGGAAAGAACAGCAGAGATATGTCAGCTCTCATCAACGACACACATCTACCTTCAGCATAGAGAAGAGTTTAGGGACGAATTAAGGAGACTGCTTTGAGTTGTTAGGAATTCATGAATTGGCTAGGAAGGGGGAGAAAAGGAGAGAGAGAGAGAGAGAGAGAGAGAGAGAGAGAGAGAGAGAGAAAGAGAGAGAGAGGTGAGTGAGCTAGATTGAGGGTGAGAGAGAGAGTAGAGAGAGAAACAGAGAGATAGACCAGAGCAAGAGTGAGAGAAAGTAATTGACAGAGGACAGTGGAGAGAGAGACAGAGACAAAGAGCTAGGGAGAGATGTCATTCAAGAGAGAGCTGTTTCAATATGACAGGTGGAGGAAGTCAGTCCAACCCGCTGTCACACTTATGAGAGTCCTCCTAGCTGAGCTGAGATGTCTCTCTGGCAGATGTTTCTCCTCTCTCTCCTCTTTTCTCTTTTCTCTCTTCTCCACTCAGTTTTTCTAATCCTTTCTGAAAGCCTATCTGGGATGTCAGGCTTCTTCCTAAATTGGCTGCTGTTCTTAGTGATTGATTAAAGTAGTGTAACCCAGCTTCATCAGACAGACGTTCACTCCCTGCCCCTGCCAACTCTATTAGGTAATGCATCCCTTGTCATTGAACCAGAGGCATTGGGACTTCTTTTCTCTTTTTTTGACTGTATCTCTTCCAGGACTTGTCTGTCCATCGCACCAGGATCCATTTGGTACATGTCCTTGTGTGTGGAGAAGAGGAGACATGGGGAAGAAGAGACGTGGAGAAGGGGAGACGTGGAGAAGAGGAGACGTGGGAAAGAGGAGAAGAGGAGATGGAAATAAGAGGAGACATGGGGAAGAGGAGACATGGGGAAGAAGAGACGTGGAGAAATGGAAACATGGAGAAGAGGAGACATTGGGAAGAGGAGACGTGGAGAAGAGGAGACTTGAAGAAGAGGAGACGTGGAGAAGAGGAGTCATTGGGAAGAGGAGACGTGGAGAAGAGGAGACGTGAAGAAGAGGAGACGTGGAGAAGAGGAGACATTGGGAAGAGGAGACGTGGAGAAGAGGAGACGTGGAGAAGAGGAGACGTGAAGAAGAGGAGACGTGGAGAAGAGGAGTCATTGGGGAGAGGAGACGTGGAGAAGAGGAGTCATTGGGGAGAGGAGATGTGGAGAAGAGGAGAAGAGGAGACGTGGAGAAGAGGAGACATTGGGGAGAGGAGACGTGGAGAAGAGGAGACGTGGAGAAGAGGAGACATTGGGGAGAGGAGACGTGGAGAAGAGGAGACGTGGAGAAGAGGAGACGTGGAGAAGAGGAGACATTGGGGAGAGGAGACGTGGAGAAGAGGAGACGTGGAGAAGAGGAGACATTGGGGAGAGGAGACGTGGAGAAGAGGAGACATTGGGGAGAGGAGACGTGGAGAAGAGGAGTCATTGGGGAGAGGAGATGTGGAGAAGAGGAGAAGAGGAGACGTGGGAAGAGGAGACATTGGGGAGAGGAGACGTGGAGAAGAGGAGACGTGGAGAAGAGGAGACATTGGGGAGAGGAGACGTGGAGAAGAGGAGAAGAGGAGTCATTGGGGAGAGGAGACGGGGAGAGGACACGTGGAGAAGAGGAGACGTGGAGAAGAGGAGTCATTGGGGAGAGGAGACGTGGAGAAGAGGAGACATTGGGGAGAGGAGACGTGGAGAAGAGGAGTCATTGGGGAGAGGAGATGTGGAGAAGAGGAGAAGAGGAGACGTGGGGAGAGGAGACGTGGAGACGTGGAGAAGAGGAGAAGAGGAGAAGAGGAGACGTGGAGAAGAGGAGACATGGGGAAGAGGAGTCATTGGGGAGAGGAGACGTGGAGAAGAGGAGTCATTGGGGAGAGGAGACGTGGAGAAGAGGAGAAGAGGAGACGTGGGGAGAGGAGACGTGGAGACGTGGAGAAGAGGAGAAGAGGAGAAGAGGAGAAGAGGAGACGTGGAGAAGAGGAGACGTGGGGAAGAGGAGTCATTGGGGGAGAGGAGAGACGTGGAGAAGAGGAGTCATTGGGGAGAGGAGACGTGGAGAAGAGGAGAAGAGGAGACGGGGGGAAGAGGAGTCATTGGGGAGAGGAGACGTGGAGAAGAGGAGTCATTGGGGAGAGGAGACGTGGAGAAGAGGAGAAGAGGAGACGTGGGGAAGAGGAGTCATTGGGGAGAGGAGACGTGGAGAAGAAGAGGAGAGGAGACGTGGAGAAGAGGAGTCATTGGGGAGAGGAGACGTGGAGAAGAGGAGACGTGGGGAGAGGAGACGTGGAGAAGAGGAGTCATTGGGGAGAGGAGACGTGGAGAAGAGGAGAAGAGGAGACGTGGGGAAGAGGAGAAGAGGAGACGTGGAGAAGAGGAGAAGAGGAGAAGAGGAGACGTGGAGAAGAGGAGACGTGGGGAAGAGGAGTCATTGGGGAGAGGAGACGTGGAGAAGAGGAGTCATTGGGGAGAGGAGACGTGGAGAAGAGGAGAAGAGGAGACGTGGGGAAGAGGAGTCATTGGGGAGAGGAGACGTGGAGAAGAGGAGTCATTGGGGAGAGGAGACGTGGAGAAGAGGAGAAGAGGAGACGTGGGGAAGAGGAGTCATTGGGGAGAGGAGACGTGGAGAAGAAGAGAAGAGGAGACGTGGAGAAGAGGAGTCATTGGGGAGAGGAGACGTGGAGAAGAGGAGACGTGGGGAGAGGAGACGTGGAGAAGAGGAGTCATTGGGGAGAGGAGACGTGGAGAAGAGGAGACGTGGGGAGAGGAGACGTGGAGAAGAGGAGTCATTGGGGAGAGGAGACGTAGAGAAGAGGAGAAGAGGAGACGTGGGGAAGAGGAGTCATTGGGGAGAGGAGACGTGGAGAAGAAGAGAAGAGGAGACGTGGAGAAGAGGAGTCATTGGGGAGAGGAGACGTGGAGAAGAGGAGACGTGGGGAGAGGAGACGTGGAGAAGAGGAGTCATTGGGGAGAGGAGACGTGGAGAAGAGGAGACGTGGGGAGAGGAGACGTGGAGAAGAGGAGTCATTGGGGAGAGGAGACGTGGAGAAGAGGAGTCATTGGGGAGAGGAGATGTGGAGAAGAGGAGAAGAGGAGACGTGGGGAGAGGAGACGTGGAGAAGAGGAGTCATTGGGGAGAGGAGACGTGGAGAAGAAGAGAAGAGGAGATGTGGGGAAGAGGAGTCATTGGGGAGAGGAGACGTGGAGAAGAGGAGTCATTGGGGAGAGGAGATGTGGAGAAGAGGAGTCATTGGGGAGAGGAGATGTGGAGAAGAGGAGTCATTGGGGAGAGGAGACGTGGAGAAGAGGAGAAGAGGAGACGTGGGGAAGAGGAGTCATTGGGGAGAGGAGACGTGGAGAAGAGGAGACATTGGGGAGAGGAGACGTGGAGAAGAGGAGAAGAGGAGACGTGGGGAAGAGGAGACGTGGGGAGAGGACACGTGGAGAAGAGGAGTCATTGGGGAGAGGAGACGTGGAAAAGAGGAGAAGAGGAGACGTGGGGAAGAGGAGTCATTGGGGAGAGGAGACGTGGAGAAGAGGAGACATTGGGGAGAGGAGACGTGGAGAAGAGGAGACGTGGGGAAGAGGAGAGGTGGAGAAGAGGAGAAGAGGAGACGTGGGGAAGAGGAGACGTGGGGAAGAGGAGACGTGGAGAAGAGGAGAAGAGGAGACGTGGAGAAGAGGAGACGTGGAGACGTGGAAAAGAGGAGAAGATGAGAAGAGGAGAAGAGGAGACGTGGGGAAGAGGAGAAGTGGAGAAGAGGAGAAGTAGAGAAGAGGAGACGTGGAGAAGAGGAGAAGAGGAGATGTGGAGAAGAGGAGAAGAGGAGAAGTGGAGAAGAGAGAAGAGGAGATGTGGAGACGTGGAGAAGAGGAGAGGAGAAGAGGAGATGTGGAGAAGAGGAGAAGAGGAGATGTGGAGACGTGGAGAAGAGGAGAAGAGGAGATGTGGAGAAGAGGAGACGTGGAGAAGAGGAGATGTGGAGAAGAGGAGACGTGGAGACGTGGAGAAGAGGAGACGTGGAGAAGAGGAGAAGAGGAGACGTGGGGAAGAGGAGACGTGGAGAAGAGGAGACGTGGAGAAGAGGAGAAGAGGAGACGTGGAGACGTGGAGAAGAGGAGAAGAGGAGAAGAGGAGAAGTGGAGAAGAGGAGAAGAGGAGAAGTGGAGAAGAGGAGAAGAGGAGAAGAGGAGAAGAGGAGACGTGGAGAAGAGGAGACGTGGAGAAGAGAGAGGAGACGAGGAGAAGTGGAGAAGAGGAGAAGAGGAGAAGAGGAGATGTGGAGAAGAGGAGACGTGGAGACGTGGAGAAGAGGAGAAGAGGAGAAGAGGAGATGTGGAGACGTGGAGAAGAGGAGACGTGGAGAAGAGGAGACGTGGAAGCAGAATGTCCAGTCTTATCACTACGTGTGTGATAGAACAGCTGGCTTCAGATCAAACACAGATTGGGCTGAAGCTCACACAGACAGATTTTATGGAGCAATACAGAGCTCCAACGCATTATTTAACCAGAAGGCTTACATTTGTCACTCCAGATGCAAAACAGTGTGCGCTTCACAAGAGATAACGCTTCAGAAGAGATAACGCTGCTAAAAGAAATGCCACTGTTGTCAGTGTATCCCTTTTACTGGGTTGTGAGTGATCATCGTGACATGGATCAGAGCATCAGAAACATACACAGAACCAGTCAACAGTTTAGACACACCTACGCAATCAAGGGTTTTTATTTATTTGTACTATTTTCTACATTGTAGAATAATACTGAAGACATCAAAACAATGAAATAACACATATGGAATCATGTAGTAACAAAAAAGTGTTAAACAAATCAAAATATATTTTATATTTGAGATTCTTCAAAGCCACCCTTTTCCTTGATGACAGCTTTGGCTTTCTCTCAACCAGCTTCATGGGGTAGTCAGCCCAAATAAATGCTTCACAGAGGTCAATTAACAGATACGTCTCAACATCAACTATTCAGAGGACACTTTGTCAATCATCACTCCATGGTCAAATTGCTGCAAAACAAATCACTATCAAGAAACACGAGCAATGGACGTTAGACTGGTGGAAATCTGTCCTTTGGTCTGACGAATCTGAGATTTTTGGTTCCAACCGCTGTGTCTTTGTGAGATGCAGAGTAGGTGAACGGATGATCTCCACATGTCTATTTCCCACCGTGAAGCATGGAAGAGGAAGTGTGATGGTGTAGGGGTGGTTTGCTGGTGACACTGTCTGTGATTTATTTACAATTCAAGGCACACTTAACCAGCATGTCGACCACAGCATTCTGCAGTGATACACCATCCCATCTGGTTTACACATAGTGGGACTATCATTTGTTTTTCAACAGGGCAATGACCCAAAACACACCTCCAGGCTGGAGTTCTGCATCAGATGAACTGGCCTCCACAATCACCCAACCTCAACCCAATTGACATGGTTTGAGATGAGTTGGAACGCAGAGTGAAGGAAAAGCAGCCAACAAGTGCTCAGCATATGTGGGAACTCCTTCATGATCATTGGAAAAGCATTCCTAATGAAGCTGGTTGAGAGAACAAGAGAAAAAGCAAAGCTGCAAAGCTGTCATCAAGGCAAAGGGTGGCTACTTTGAAGAATCTCAAATATAAAATATATTTTGTTTTCTTAAATGCTTTTTTTGCTTACTACATCATTCCATATGTAGAATTTAATATTTTTAATGTCTTCACTATTATTCAACAAAATAAAGAAACATTTTATGAGTAGGTGTGTCCAAACTATTGACTGGTACTATATATACA